>NW_009636280.1:9080-18610 GCF_000690535.1 Cariama cristata
ATTTTATTTTTCTATGAATTTTGCTTGAATATAGAATCCAATAAAGGACTCTGCATTTTTTATATTAGAAGCCATATGAAAAATTGTTTGCCCAATTAGAAAGAACAGAGACAAAATGTTCATTTCCATAAATGTAACACAATGTTTATTATTTGATGAAACAACATTTTTACTACCATAATAATGCATTTTATACAATTTTAGCAACATAAGCCTAATAATTAAAGGGAGAGGAAAGCCATTTTCTTCATTATGAGTCCCACATGGTCTTGCACTAACACACAATACAATTATATGTCTCAGATGAGGATTTGATCATAACTGCGACAGATGGACAATGACCTGGTAATAAATGACTATTTCATAACCAAAGTGCATAAGGGACATGTCTTTCAACTTTAGAAAAAAAAATCATCCCAGCCAGATGGTTTAACTTCAAGAGCAGTGAGTGCACAGGCTCATAATGAATGAATGCTTTATAAATTAGTTTCCTTGAGAACAACTCAACTGTTCAACAATCGTTCCTTATATGCTGAAATTTAATAATCAGACTAACTAGTTTTAGAGTGTGTTTGAGTCTGTTCCTTTGCATTCGTCTGTCTTCCTCCTCCGAAAGAGTGGTGAAAGAAGTTGTGACTGTATCATTCTTAGAATGTCACTACAGCTCTGTAGCTGGTCTGCAAGCATGCTAACTTAATTTAGTCTATGAGCAATGTAGGTCTAGTTACTTCAACCAAACTTCTGGTGTGAAATTCTTTCTTCTGCTCTAATCTTACAGAATATACTTTTGAATGGCTGTATCAAACAGTTCATCCCTAAGGAGAAAGGTTCACTCCTAAGGAGAAAGGTTCACTGAAGAAAAGATCAGAAGATTTAATGGTGTATTAATCTGTTTGCTTTGGGATACAGCTCCCTCAGGTGAGAATTCAGATCCTTTGAGTCTTTTGAGTTACTGCTAATAAAAGGTAAATTATTACAGTATCACCATACAGTACGCTATTAAACCTTTTTGACAAGGCATCTGAGGGATTTCATAACACTGCTAATGAGGGTAAAAGTCTCTTTTTCTGCTCTTATTAATACCCATCTTGAAATGGTTAACAGGGCAGAGCCTCTGCTTCAGTCAAAAATTGTTCCCTGGAAGAGGCTGTAGCAAACCCAACACTGAGTATGCTTGGACGTCATTGTGATTTCAAGTGCTGCTACCTTCAGACAACCGTCTCGTTGTCTGTTACTCTTCTGAGATGCACAGCAGCTCTGTTCTGGCATTTTCCTGAGAGGTAGGAGCACCACAGGCTGTGTGGGGATAAAATGCAGTCTACTTCCAACTTTTTCCCCTCCCCAGCAGAGAGGCAAAGCAAGTATCAGTATTATTGCTGCTGTTTTGGACACAGGTTATGGATACCAGAGCATGACAAAGTAAACTGGAGATTATAAAGACTAAGTTCAAATGTGCTGGACTGTGCAGAGCAAGGCACAGCAGTAGTATTGCTACAGAGGATGCAGCAATGTAGTAATATCAGCACCTAATAATTGGTGTCACGGGCATCTAAATTTATAGTGTTATAATGACATAGGTATGTTAGCTATTACCAGTGCCATGATGAGATATACCTTTGAAACTGTGAATTTAATCTCTTGGGCTTCTGTTTTATTTGCTCTAGTTCAATTATTTGCTCTTTTAATAGTTAGATCTCCAGCTATACTACTTGTAATTAGCTCACAAAATTCTGTCTTTCTGACAACTAGATTGTACCATTTTGGTTGTTTACAATAAGGGACAATGAATTTACAAGAAGTACAGACAGCTTAATGAGCATATCAGTACTGTATCTCTGTCAGAGATGATACATTTTACTCCTCATCCTCCCATGCAGCTAGATATTTGAGCTGGTAACTAAGTAATCCCTTTTGGGACACAGTGCACCCTTGTAATCTTGAAATTGACCCTGGTTCTCTCTGCCATTACGTTCAGTCTACATATGAGCTATGCAAGAAACTTTCCCACCAGCTCCCTAAAAAGCTGTACGAAACTGCCCTCATCATTGTATATGACTAGGCATAGCAGGGCTGACCCTAGTATCTTATTTTTAGGGAACTGACTCTTAACTTTTGAAAATACTTTTCTTTCGTTGTACAGCTGGTAAATCAACAATAGCAAAACAACAAAACAATCCTTCTACCCCAAAAAGCCAACCCTCCAACAGCTGAGCAAATGCCAATATTCTGATATTTAAAGTTTTTACTTTTTTTTTTCTTTTTTTCTTTCTAATCTATTGCAGAATTTTAATTTTGTTGCTGAAATTGGACACAGATAATTAAAGCTCTTCGTAGCTCATCAACAGCTCTGCCTTTAAATCAAAACATTTAAATAATGAGTTGGTCTAATTTGATTTCCCTGTTGACTGTCAACAATTGCTTTTCTTCCCTCTCTTAATGAATGATTCTGTTCTTTAATTGGGAAACTAGTTCCTGGGCTAGTCCAAGATGTCGATCTTTCATGATTGCATATGCTTACGCACTTTAGGATTGTCATAGATTATTATTTTATGGTATCTTAAAGCTTTATTCCACTGTAAGTTTAATGTAGCTGAAATTTCTATCTCTACTTATATATTTTCATGGACGTGTGTTCCATATGTTTACTGTGAAATTTATTCCAAATAGAGATAAGGAGGCATATAACAACCTTTTAAAACCATATCTGAAGTGAAACATATATTGGTTTGCAATATATTGGTTTGCAATATATAGGGGTCTCAGCAGTGATTAATAGTCTTATTTCAACTGATACACAACCTATTTTCAGGTTTTTTAAACTTATTTCTGAAATTTCTGAAGACCTCTTTCTCTTTGTGAAATATGAAGACATCCTCTGATACCTGATTATTGAGGTAAGCGAAAAGATGGAGCGATGACTCAGAAGCCCTGAGTGTTTAGATGTTTCAGAATGTCGTGATACAAATGTTTTGAGTTCACCTGTTCTGACTGAGGCTGCCAGAAATATAGACGATGCTCCAGTAAATCTTGCTGCAAGAGTTAGAGATGTCATAGTTCCCCATTGTCTGGCCTGCCTCGCTTTTGAAAATTATTACCTGCATCACAGAAGGGCAAAAGGTCATGCCTGAGCCATTTCAAGTTGTCTTTTCAGTGTCTAAATTTAAGCCACAGTTGATTGTGAGTTTGAACTAAAACAGTAGGCTTAGCAGTGGGAAAGATACAAATACCTTTCTGCTGCCTTTGCTAGAAGACCTGCTACTAGTTATGTGTGGGCAAGCTATAGCTATAGCAGGGAATGTTGGTGCTTGTCTACCACTGCCAGTAGAACTGACTTCTATTGTTAAGTTCTGCCAAGATGACTAAGCTGTGGGGAAAGAAAGCATATGCTTTACTTAATGCAACTATGCCTTCAAAACTCCTGATGTCAGTGCAGTTTTACTGAATGCAGAGTGCTTCTGTCGGTTTAACTGTTTGTGCTGGTTCAGGAAGATGATATAGGTGAGATGGCAGAACAACTGGAAGCACATATTTCCTCTTAAATAGGAGGAACTCTGCTGAGACACCTATCTTACAGTCTCCGGTGCACTCATGTATACTTTCAAGAGGCTGTGGTATGTTCTTCTGTCTGCAGGTGTCAGAAAAACTTGTATCAGAAGTAGGATTAACAGCAAATTAAAATAAAAAGTCAAATGTAAAAGTCTTTATGGTACTATTTGATAGCAGCCTACTAATGTGAAAGAAATCACAGCAGCAAGGAGTAAAATGGAAAAAAACATGTAGTCTCTCTCATCTGTTTAGCAGAGCCCTGGTTTTGAGAATTTTGTCTGCAGGTGAAATAACTGGTTGAAGGCACCCATTAATGATCTCTATTATCACAATGACTGTTTCTCTGTCTATTTCTTAGAGTTGCCTCCTGCCAGTACAGGCTAACAGGTTGACACTTAAATAATCATCTCTCTGTGAGAAAGAAGAATAGAGTGAGGAGGAAAACAAGCAATGTAAATGTGGGAAATAAGGAACTGCATGTAGCCCCGAGTTGGGATCTGGAGAAATGAAAAGGAAAAGGTTGGAGAAATGTGGAAGTGAAGAGGTCTCATACTACTTCACTGTAGTATGTGAAGAATGGTGGAAGAAATGAAACATGTGCCTCCAATAGAACTGATGTGTATAGTGGCACTTAAATACACATTCATGACTGGCAATAAAATGGTGGAAGGCACAGAAAACTCTTTGTAGAAGACTCCTTATGATACAGATCCCCAAGAATAAAGGCCAACAAATCACGATCCAATATTTTTTATCATCAATGTAAGAAGAATTACAAAGATTGAAAAAAAAAAACAAAAAACAAAAAAACAAAAAAAAAACCCAACAAAAAACAACAAAGACACCTTAATATAACAGTCAGGAAGAGCTTTCAGGAAAATGCTTGCTTTGTAACTGAATAAAAGGGAAAGTAAGAGAACAAGTGTTGATGAGCTGCCTTTGGATTGACCTAGACCTGGAGACAGGTTATAAAAAGCCAACAGGAATCTCACACAGGATATTCTTAATGAAGCACTAGAAACATTTTTTCCAATTTTCTACCAGTGCCAAATGCATCTTTAAGTGATAGGTTTTCCAGGTTTCTCTGGGTCCTGAAAAAGAAGTACAGTGATAGTTCTATGCTTTGTGCTACCCATTGCCATTCGATGGGTATGCCCAGGCCGTGTAACTTCCAGTGATCTTCAGTGGAGCTGCCAAAAATGTGATTGTCAGGTCCACCTGCAGCATATGCTAATATCAGACAAGCAGAACCCGTGTGAGTTAGAATCATAGGATCATAGAATCATTTAGATGCTTTCCTCTGCTCTTTCTCTTTGGTTCTTCCATCAACTACAGTTCTGTTGAATTTTGTATACAGCTTTAACTACTGTGGCTGATACAACTGAAGATTATCTATTAGTATCAGATTCCTTAAAGTGGTTTGCTGTATTAGTGCAGAGTACTTTATCTTTTTACACTATTTCAGGAAACTTTGGAGCGTGGTTAAATACATGCTATCATACTCTCCTCAGAGTCAGCAGAAGCTTTTATTTACATTTCTCAATTCTTAGTGCTTTTGATGGGAGGGAAGGGTTAATTTTCAGTAACAGCTACTGTAAACACTTTGGAGACATCAATGTTTTAATAAGAAGGCACGGATTCTAATATGATCTAATAAATAAAGCATTTTTCACTGTTTCCCATGACGTGCTGTAGCTTTTGCAGAATTACCTTGTCATAGGTTAGATAAGTAAACCAGTCCAGACGTTACTGGTACATTGAATTTTATACCACTATTTCTTTGAAAAATTATGAAGACTAAATTCTTTGTACATTTCTTTACTTTTATTACCTCTGAAAGGTGCAGTGGTATAACTTTGGCCAATATGATTGGACAGACACAGGTTGGTGCAGAATTGTTTCAGATGTTCAGTGCTCAGGCTAAAAGGTACTTAACAAAAGCACAATAGCTGTAGAATGCAAATGGTCACAGTATTTTTATTGTTCATACAGTATAGAGTGTTATAGAGTGTGCCTTTTTCTGAAAATTCTATATGCAAATACTGAATCAGGCTCAGTTAGGTTGGCCTGGTGTGTACTTTGACTCCTAAATTCTTACTGAAGGGCCTAGTGAAGGGGAAAATAATTATTCCTCATAGTTATGCAAGATCAAATGAAAGTCAAAAAGGAGGATCTATGTTCTCCTTCACAAAGCTACAGCTATTTCAGATGAAAAGTACGAGAGCACATAGTGCTGCCTAGGTAATCTGACTTCTGTGCACAAAGTAAAATGCCTATGAGTGTGATATGAATAAGCTTTTCCAGAGGTAAAAAAAAAGACGACGACAGAGATATAGAACAACAGAGATACTGTTGTGCCCAGACCCTGACATCCCATCTAAGTACGAGAAAAACTTTCAGCAGAATTGTTTTTGCCTACTAGAGGGAGAAAAAGAGTGAGAGAAACAAAATTTTTAAGAATGAGCAAATAATTTATTCCTCTGACAGGATAAGCAAATAAATATTTCTCTGCTATTAGACTGACCTTTACAATTATTGACTTTTAATGTAGTTCTTCATTTAGAGATGGTCATTAGGCTGAGAATTAAACATTTTTTTTTTAAAAAAAAATCAACTCCCAGAAGAAATTACCTTTCAGCTCTTTGAGCTCCTTTATAGGCATGTAATAATGGGAGGGAAAATGTCTATCCTTCTACAGCTGGTATAAGAAAGATTTTCTATTTAATACAGTATTTGACTTTGTATAGTCATTTCTACTAATTTTCCAGGATAGATACATGATAGAGTTGCTACTAAAATAAAAGTCGGGTGAGAGCAGGGTGAGACAGGAGAGACAACTTGTTTGATATGTGGATAACTTGGCTTAGTTCTAAGGGATGGAGAGTTTTAAATGCTGAGCCCCTTAAAATTCAGTGGACTTGTAAATATTTGTGCAACTCAAACTCCTGTAAAGAAAACTGCTTATATCTGATGAGGTCCAAAATGAGTAAAATGAGAGAGAAGTTTCAGAGAATAACCTGCTAAGAAATAAATATAGTGAAAAAATTAATATATTGAGATTGCAGCTTAAAATCATGCCTAAAGAACTGCAACTTTTACTTCAACTTTCCTTTCTCTTTGCTCTTTAATATGTTATTTACTGTCATTTACTGTCTAGACATAGTCCTGGCTCTGCTTGACCAGGGGTGTTGGACAAGATGACCTCCAGAGGTCCCTTCCAACCTCAACTGTTCTGTAATTCCGTGATTTAATCCGAAGTCCAACAACATTTGACCATGATCCCCATTTGTCACCAGAACTCTCCTAGTATTCACTGGGCTCAGGTGATGACTAGTGCAGGCTTGTGATACTCAAAGACATTTTCTGTCTTATTTTCCTCTTCCAGAGATGGCTGTTTTCTCCTCTGGGTGGGGTTCTAGAGTTTTCTGCCTCTATTTATTATGTGTTTTCCTCTCTCAATCAGATAAATTGCCTCGTATAATAAATAACAACGTGTCAGTCAGCCTGAATACAGTTCACTGAAATGAGTCCTCAGCTTTTTTTTTCACTTTTCTACTTACTTAGCTGTATTTTTTTTCTTGGTTTTTTTTTTTTTAATTATTATTTTTAATTTCCTTTCTTCATTTTATATTCTCATCTGTGACTCAGACGTTAGAAGACATTGACAATCTTTCTCAGCCTTACTTTGCACATCTCATTTGTTCTGCCCCATCTATTCCAGAGATTTGACATTCACTACTGTCTTGCTATTGTATCTCTAACTATTGAGACAGGAGCAGGAGTCTTGGCAGCTGTGCTTGCTGAAAGCAAGCTGAAATGGGAATGTGCAGCTGAAAGAGGGAGTGGTTGGTGTGCAAAGAAGTAGTTTTCAGTAGGCCTATTTGTCCAAATACTGACAACGTACAGAGGCCATGACCTTCCCCTGATTTAGTGGAGAATGGGATTGCTACTTTCCCACTAGGTACTTGCACTGTGATTGAACTCTTCAAACCTGAACTGAGGATTTAGCCACACAACATTAATTAATTTTAATAGGAGTTAACTCCCATAAACTCATCGTGTCTCTTTGGGGTTATATTTGTCTTCAGTTACATCCATATAGTGTCACTGTCAAGTTACTAAAGTATTGTCAAGAAGAGAGAATTGTGTATCCAAGGTCAGATTTTTGTTTAAAGACTGACTCTAGCTGACAAGGGTCCTTAACTGCAAGAGAACTGGTAGTGTATTGTGTAATATCTTTAATTTAAAGACAGGTAAATCTGCTTAACTGAAAACAGAGATCCAAGTTAAAGAATTCATGTGTAGTTGTTGTTTAAGACAAGAAAATAGATATTAACATACTTTGTTCTTTCTTTTCTGATACAAAGCAGAAAGATCATTTTCCAAAGTGAAAAAACTATGTACAAACCTGTCTCTGCCATCACTGTAATGATGTTGCTGTGACTAGGATTTAGTTCAGACACTTTCTAGAGATCTCACAGAACTTCATTTATCTTAAATGTTTACTTTTTCCTAGATGCTTAAGGAAAACAAATTAATGTATAAAAGGATACCGTTAAGAAAGAAAGTCTTGATTTGAATTGAGTTAAATGTCAGCTTGTCATATATTAAGTAACACTGTGGGAGGACTACTTTGTTGTGCAATTAAAATGGCTCATTGTTAAGAAGAAATATTTACAGAGATATTGAAATATTAGCTGGTATTTAAAATGTTTACAAACTGATCTCTTGATACCTTCTCCAACTTCTTTCCTCCAGCAACTGTATTAATTCCTACAAATTTCATTCAGCTTGCTAAAATCAGTATTTTCACAGAAACATAGATCACCCTGGCCTAAATAAAAATGCATCTACTTACTCCAGTTTCAAAATTGGATGTCCATCTGGCATTTTTTCTATAACATCAACAACAAAACAACACAGCTTTTCAAACCTTTGGGATATTGGAAATCAATCAGAATCTCTGGAGCCATCCAAAATGTTGCCCCAAAATCTATCTGTAGCAAAGACATGTCTAACTAGAAAGAGAAATGGAACAAACTTCTAAATCTGTCTGCCACATAAAAGTGCACTTAATTGCTAAAATTCTGTGAGCAAGTGCAGATGCTTAATTCTTCCTTGGAAAAAATAGATATGGCAAAAAGCAAAACACCAGAATGTGTCAGGGTTATTTTTGGTTTTATACAAGATTACAGTGAGGTCTTGGATGGAGCTTCTGCATATCACAGGAAATACTTTAATATAAAAAGTCATAATCAGTGTCACAACCATGATTAAATCTATCTAATATATGGAGAGGAAATACAGAACTTGCAATGTCTAAGGAAAGATGTCTAAAAAAATCAAGGAAGTTTCTTCCATTGGATTTTCTGTTGGCAAGCCACCATTATTTCTGTTTTCTTGGGCTATATTCCAAGATCATATCCATACCGTAACATTTGACTCTACTTGTTCTTGCAGAAGAAAATCCCTTCACTTAGGTGTCAACATGACCACATGAGCTTTGTGAAAAACAACTGTTGCAATATTTTTTCTAGCATTAAATGCTGAATGGGATACTTTGGAAGTGCTGCAATGCTTGAGACCATGTTACTCTTAGATGTTACCAAAGGAATTAGGAAATACGTGCAATTAATTTTCAGCTTCTTAAATAAATGCACTAGTTCATCAGAAAAGACATGTAGGCTTTGTACCTTGATTTGTGCTATGTTGCTTAGAGATATTGTAAAATGTGTCAGGAAAGAAGAGTCCTTGAATTTCTTCTGCTTCAGTTGCAAGTCTATTTATAGAATGGGCAGAGAATTGTAATGCTTCATTGCGTTTGGCTGATGGAGGGGAATACAGGGACCTTCCTACTTTCAAAGTGGCTTTGAAATAGTATTACCAGCAACGAGGCATCAGAGGAGTTCAGCACTGTGAAGTAAAAATGGTATTAAAAAAAAATAGAAAAATACGATTTTCTCCTTACTTTTACTTTATCAGCA
>NW_009636280.1:18641-29689 GCF_000690535.1 Cariama cristata
GCAGGAAACTCAGATAACGGGCTCTGTCATTTCCCTCCTCATCTCCTGCAGCTTTAAATGAATGGGATCATAAAGATATACTAATAAACATAAAATTTAATAGTAAAAGCTCTCCAGTAATCATCTGATTAAAGTGGACACTACATGACCCTGTAAAATAATCATGATCGGTTACTAGCTTAGTGACTAGGAATAAACAGCTGATTATATGATTACACAAAGCTTCAAAAATTTCATTGAAGCTGAATCCCCAGTCTATCTGAAATGTTTGGCCTGACCTTGTGTGAGATATTATATAGTGCCATTCCTGTGGGCTGCTAAGGTCCTGCGGTTTTCCATTAAGCTAAATGAGAAAGTCTTGGCCATCACAATTTGCACCACTGGGTCCATTATCTTATGCCTTACAGGTGATTTGCTATGTGCTTTATTACAGAAGACAGAATAGTTGAGAGGGTATTGTCCTGCATCCAGCAATGTCAAAGCTTATCCATTTACGGGTACAATCATACTTTCCAAGTTATACAGTAGAGAGCATTGCATGAATCCCATTAATTTTGGTACGAAGTACATAATATTAAAAAATTACTCTGAAAAGGAGTTAGAATGATTTTATTGATGAAACAAAGCATAAAAATGCACACAGACATTTTTAGTTGCTTTAACACAATGTCTTTGACCCTAAAAGTAGAAAGCAGGTCTGCTATAACTGGTCACATAGCGAAAATACACTGGCATGTGCTGGCAGATTAAAATGTTCGTGCAAGTAGCCAATATATTAAAATGGCTGCAGCTGTACAGATTTCCTCAGAGCAGATCTAAACAGCATTTCAACCAGCATACTTATTTCTTCTGACAGGTACTAAGCATCTCACTATTCACTGATGAACTGTTACCCTGTGAAAAATGTTGACATGTGACTAGCCTCATGTAGCTCTCTTTAACTTAATTCTGTGCATTTGTGTAGTAGCAACGGCAGGGCTGATAGCAGGCAGGGTGAGGAATGGCTGTTAGTTCGCCTCCTCAATAGCCAGCAGGGGAAGCTGCTGCATTGGTTTTAAGTGTGACTCACAAATATAGATGCTGGTTATTTTTAAATCCGTGGATGGAAGGGTGGAGTTACATTAAAATGAGAGACAGAATATGTATGTTTGCATGAAGGAGTTTTTGTCAGACTACGCTTGGGGTGACTAAACTACTCACAAGTGAGAAAGCAGGGAATGAGTGGTGCACGATGGAACAAACAGGTGCTATTTAGTGTCTGAATTTAGTATGTCGTATGTATTTACTTAGACTACTAAATACAAGAGACTTCAAAAGGTGACTTAATATAGATTCAGTGATTTAAGCAATTATTAGGTGACTGTAGTTCTTGGTTCATGTGCATGAGAAAAGTGTTTCTGTAGAAAAGATGCTGCACTGGAACCAGCCCGTGTTCTGTTCTCAGGCCCATCATGACAAGTGTCAGAAAGTCATTTGAGCTCCATTCAAAATATTTTTCTTAAACACATGCTTATGAACTTCACAGAATTTAGCTTTTAACCCATCTGATGTTCAGTCTTTCATCTTTAAACAACAATACAATACTTTGCCCTTCCCATCTTTTTCCTTGTATTAAAAAGAGGTATGTTTTGATGGCCAAAAAGCTATAGTCCTCCAACTGGTCTGAAATGCAAACAAAGACTTAGCACATATTTTACTTTATTCTTAAAATATTATTGGGACCTTATAAGCCTTCCAAGTTACAAGGACAAATACCATGAAATTGATTATTAAAGAGATTTGGAGACTAAGAATTTTTTGCCAAATTTGTCAGCTGAATTTGAGCTAACTGTATATATAATCCTAAAACCGATACTTTAACTTTTAGTACATCTTTTCTTCTCAGTTTCTACCAGGACAGGATTTGTATGAGTGTTATCACACTGGTAAACTGGTGGTATTCCCTTCATGCCTTATTAATAATAGATGTGTCAGTCTGGTAGAAAAGAGGTTTTAATTGGGCATATATAGAAGCTCTGCAATTAGAAAGGTCATTGTCAATTCTAGTATGAACCTTGCCTTGAGGTTATATTAATGACCCATGAAGAAAGTTTTCTCATGAAATCTAATACTCTTGGTTTTGTCCAAATTAATGATATAGTCCCAATTCTAATTTAATTCTAACTCTAACCTTTCTGGTGGCATAAAAGTCCCTCAGTAGGAACCTGCAAGATTGCTAGGCATCTGAATGAAAACTATTATTTCGTCTGTAGGAAATTTACTAGTTTAGGACAGACTCTTTCCTGTCTTTAGTTTCAAACAAATGGATTTTGTTCTTCAAATGGAAGTTTGTTTTGAAGGTGCTTACAGATGTATAGTGGGGATTTACTTGTGGTTCTGTCCAAACTAATGCATTTGTGTAGCAAGTAAGAAAATACTGTGTGCTCAGAGGTTATGATGCTCATGACCATAAATGGCACATGTCCATACATATTTATAAGTTCAGTTCTACCCTGGTAGCGGACCTCAAGGAATGGCCACAATTTATCCTCTAAGGTGACAGAACCAGTTGGTAACTTAGGAGTTGTAAAGGGAAATTCTTACCCCATATGCAATTATTATCATGTTACAAGCCCTTATAAGAATAAAGATTATTTGTATTACTCTTTTATCTTCAAGAAGATTAAACTTTACTTTAGAAATTGATTCAACATATATTTCTGTCATGGTTTAACCCTAGCTGGCAACTAAGCACGACACAGCCGCTTGCTGACTCCCCCTGCAGTGGGATGGGGAGAGAACTGGAAGACTAAAAGTGAGAAAACTCGTGGGTTGAGATAAAAACAGTTTAATGGGGAAAGCAAAAGCCACACACTCAAGCAAAGCAAAACAAGGAATTCATTCACCGCTTCCCATCAGCAGGCAGGTGTTCAGCCATCTCCAGGAAAGCAGGGCTCCATCATGCATCACAGTTACTTGGGAAAACAAACGCCGTAACTCTGAACATCCTCCCCTTCCTTCTTCTTCCCATTAGTTTAATGCTGAGCACGATGTCATAAGGTATGGAATATCCCTTTGGTCAGTTGGGGTCAGTTGTCCCGGCTGTGTCCCGTCCCAGCTTCTTGTGCACCCCCAGCCTACTCGCTGGTGGGGTGGTGTGAGAAGCAGAAAAGACCTTAACTCTGTGTAAGCACTGCTCAGCAATAACTAAAACATCCCTGTGTTATCAAGACTGTTTCCAGCACAAATCCAAAGCATAGCTCTATACTAGCTACTATGAAGAAAATTAACTCTATCCCAGCCAAAATCAGCACAATTTCAGATATAATAAAGGCTGCATATTTCTTTTTCCAGAGAAGTCAAGACACCCAGAAGTACAGCTGTAGAAAGCTTAAACATCTAATTTGTCTGTTGGGGAAAGCTTTATCAAAAAGGCTGAAAAACAAACCAGCAACCTCCAACTGGTAGAGCTTGAGAGAGTCTACTTGGCAGAATTTATTGCATCTGTTATCTTATAAGCTCTTTGCTCTTGTTCAGATAGCTAATGCAATGCTGTAAGCAGGGAAATATTAGATGCAGTATGGTTGCAGACATTTCTCCCCAAGAAAATATGGATACCATCATTGGAACACTGAGTTATGGGGTGGACTCAATGTCCAGGCTTCAAAATTAAAAGCAACTGTAGAAGAACCATAGTTATGGGGAAAATACTTTTATGCAAACTATTTAAGAGATTCAGCCTCTTTAGTTTAATTAGTTTAAATTTAGTTTAAATGAACAAGATCTATGTCTTGATTACAGCCCATAAGCATCTCTAATGGAGGAAAGATTTTTGACAGCTTATGTCTCTAAATTTAGCATGCAGTAGCACAAAAGAACTAAACCTGCCATACAAGCCTTGATACATTCAGGGTAAAAATATGGGGTACAATGTCTTAAACTATGTGCACACTCACAAGGTAGCACAATTCCCAGCTCCGAGTTGTCCTGTGAAATTCTCAGAATTGGTAGAGCCTAATCTATTTTATATAGAAAATCAGAGAAGTATAGTAATTCATTCCTTCTGTTGTTAAGAGTCTCTAAACACAATAGTATGACTAGCAAAAATACTAGCATTAGCCAAATGATGTTTAGAAACAATCCTGTCACTATTTCCTTACAAATATTCGTACTTCCCCATTCTACAACAAAAATTGGTATTCCTTTTCTATATGCCATATTATAAAACTTCTAGTTTCCAGTCTCCCTTCCAGTATTCATCAACTTTCTATGACCTTTCTAATGAGCTATCTGTCCAACACTTCCAACACACACATGGATATGCCAGCTCACTATCTTGGATATTTTCAGAAAAACAACCAGAAGTATTGCTTCGAATTCACTTCTTTTTTAACTTCTATGTTATAACATATTTTATTTATAACTACCGTCTGCACCGCAAAGCCAACTACTTACATCCATTTCATGTTGCTTACTCAAATATATTAGCCCTTCTTATTTTACCCCAACATTCATCTGTTTCTTCCATGTGCTTCTTGTTACATCTTGTATAACCGAAATATTTCCAGCGTATAAAAATGTGAAGTATTCAGGTACCCATTATACTTAGAAAATAAAATGGTTTTCACATACCCTTACATGATTCTTATCCTTTCATATTTTTTTTACTTTTTACTTTTTTTCTAAGCAGTTGAAGCCATTGCCTGTTCTAGAAGAATAGTGAAGGTGGTTTCTAAAACATCATATATGTAGTCAAGTTAGGTTAAATATGCATCCTTTCTTCAGATTCTTCAGCAGTTCTCTTCCTACCATCTGACACTTTTGATAGGAAGATTTGATTAGAAGAAATTTTTAACTCCTTTTAAATAAATGGTGAATGGTTCCATTTGCAGAGCAAATGTTTAGCCAAAGGCTGAAAGTTTTAAGCAATAAGAAGTTTTCCTTTAGAGCAAGAAGACCAAATGTTTCGGAGGGAGGAAAAAAATATTTTAATTTCAGAAAGGATTGTTTAAGAGACCTTGAATCTTTCTGCTAAGTTTGACCATTTTGTATCTACAGGTTTCTTTAAAGAACCTCAAATTCTTACTATTTGGTTAACATAATTGAACCCAGCTATGGCTCTGGAATTAGTTCCTATAGACTTGATTTGGATGAATCACATGACTAGAAGCAGGGCTGCACCCAAAGTCAGTAAATACCAGATGGTAAAATAGCCAAATACATTTGTAAACAACTCCCTAGACTACACCTCTGCATCAACAGCTGGAAGAGTGTATTCAATATGGTTAGTGTCTTTTTCTGTGTGGATGCCAACTGTTACTGGACATTTGCTGTGTTTACTGAATACTGGGAAGAACCTTGATGCATATGAGGCTTTATATATATTTTTAACTTTTCTTACATGGCAGATGTTGGCTGAAATAAATTAGGCAAAAAGCAAGTAGATTAAAAACTTCTTCAATAAATTATAACATAATTTAAATGAGAAAATTTATATTAGACATCTTCTCAGAATAATTATGAAACAATTACCTAATAATGAAGCTTCCAAGCTTTTTCTAACAGATGGTCAGAAGCTGAAATATATTGGATCATAGATAATCAGCAAATTTAATATGCAGGATAAATGCAGCAATCTATCATCCTGCTATAACCCACTGTACTATAATGTACTTGTTACAACTCCAAGATCAGAGGAACATTCCAGGGTCTCTAATCTAATACAGGGGTAATACAGTGGTTCAGAGACAGCTTTTCGGAAAGTTGTCTAAACTTGTAGCTTTACAGCAGCTACATTTTTGACTTAACACATGCTTAGTTACGTTGCCTTAAAAACAGTCTTAACACAACTTCAGGACTCATGTTTCATATCCAATTACTATAGGAGAACAAATTACTTGCTATATGTTGTCATTCTAGACAACGATAGCTACTTCTTGTTTTATGTGAATTTTATATTAACTCCTTTATAAAATTCTAAATAAAAAGTAGGAGTGTGTATTATCTATTAGGCAAATAAAATATATAATGTCATATAGGTGTATGTGGTAGGTTAACCCTAGCTGGATGCCAGGTGGCCACCAAAGCTGCTCTATCACCACCCTCCTCAGCTGGACGGGGGAGAGAAAATACAATGAAAGGCTCGTGGGTTGAAATAAGGACAGGGAGAGATCACTCACCAATTACCGTCACAGGCAAAACAGACTTGACTTGGGGAAACTAATTTATTACAAATCAGATCAGAATAGGGTAATGAGAAATAAAAACTAAATCCTAAAACACCTTCCCCCTACCCCTCACTTCTTCCTGGGCTTAACTTCACTCTTGATTTTCTCTGCCTCCTCCCCCCAAGTGGCAGGTGGATGGGGAATGGGGTTTGGGGTCAGTTCATCACACATTCTCTCTGTCTCTGCCGGTCCTTCCTCCTCACACTCACACTCACACTCGCACTCACACTCACACTCACACTCTGCCCCTGCTCCAGCCTGGGGTCCCTCCCACGGCAGACAGTCCTCCACGGACTTCTCCAACATGAGTCCTTCCCACGGGCTGCAGTTCTTCACACACGGCTCCAGCGTGGGTCCCTTCCCTGGGGTGCAGCCCTTCAGGCACAGACGGCTCCAGCCTGGGTCCCTTCCATGGGGTCACAAGCCCGGCTAGCAAACCTGCTCCAGCCCGGGCTCCTCTCTCCACCGGGGCTCCTCTCTCCACAAGGCCACAGGTCCTGCCAGGAGCCTGCTCCAGTGTGGGCTTCCCACGGGGTCCCAGCCTCCTTCAGGCATCCCCCTGCTCCGGTGTGGGGTCCTCCCCGGGCTGCAGGTGGGGATCTGCTCCAGCGTGGGCCTCCCTGGGCTGCCGGGGGACAGCCGGCCTCACCGTGGGCTGCACCAGGGGCTGGGGGGAATCTCTGCTCCGGGCCTGCAGCACCTCCTCCTCCTGCTGCACTCACCGGGGGGCTGCAGGACTGGTGCTCTCACATATTCTCACTCCTCTCTCTGGCTGCTGTTCCTCAGTAGTTTTTTCCCCCTTCTTGAATAAATTATCCCAGAGGCGCTATCACCGTCACTGATGGGCTCAGCCTTGGCCAGCAGCAGTTCCATCTTACAGAAGCCACCACTGCAGCATCCCTGTTAACAAAACCTTACCACACAAACCCAATATTGTGTTTAACAAAGTAATTTTTAGAGTCAACTGCTGATGACCTCATACAAATAAGGAGTTCTTATGCCTTCGGTATGCCTCCTGAATGAACAGGACATTGCAGAAATGTTTATCTAGAATAGTTACAAATAGTAAATACCTATAAATAAGAATACTTGACCCAAATTCTGTTTCATTTTGTAGTCCTAGTCTGTACCAAACTGAAGTTAATGTGGTAATGTGATTCTTTTACCTTCTGTATGCTAGTCTCTTGATTTGATATAGTTTATACTTGTTATGACTAACAAGCAGTGTGAATTTCCAAGTCTGATTCTGTACTTCAAAGCTGATAGTAGTAGTATGTGAGTGAAGACAGCAATACACTACAACTTAATGAGCAACTGTTTTTACTCTGAATCATGCTAAGAACCACAGAAGGCAGAAACTAATATGAAGAGGAAAAGCAAAATTCAAACTAAAGGTTTTTAATTCAGTATCATTTCTGAGAGAAGGTTAAAAGTACCTTTTTGTGAATTTTATTTTTATCTTTATATTTTGCTCATTTTAAAATAGATTAGGTTTTCCTAGCTCAGCTATACAGTTTAAGAGTAACTACACAGTGTCATCCAGAAAACCTGAATAGCTTGATCAAGTAAGCCGATGATGTTGCTGAAAGGTATGCCTCATATTTCAATGGCAGTTTCTGATGCAGAACTGAAACAATCACAGCTTTTACAGACAAATTTAAAAACATTTAAAACCAAACTTAGAAATGCAGTTGAGGTTATAGCTTCAGCACTAAGCTATTAAATATTACAAAAGATCCATTCAAATTACTTTTAGCCTTACTGTGACAGGATCACATATGGTTGTATTATGTGATGGTCATGAGCAAGGGGGACTAATTCCACCTGTGAATAAAGTAGAAAAAGTGCATACAGGACAACATAACAGTCTATGTACACCAAGCCTATGTAAGATGATCTACCATTTCCTAAAGTCTACTTTCATGTAAAACAGTCAGAAACCTCAGCATGACCTTTGATGCATCTCCTGCATATACCGATAAACCTTCAAGCCTACACTTAAGGATTCTCTAAATCAGAAGTCAGAATAATTCATTACTTAGCAGTAAGAGTAGAGTCAATTTAGCATGGTGAATGTATAGTAGTGTTTATCTGTATTCAGTTAATACTGAGACTTGATCCCCTTGAAAGGGTCAGCAGGGGAAGAAATAAGCAATCTGACTGAAGTGTAGCTGGACAGCAGTGGTAGTAACTAGTATCTTCTGGTTAAGACCTGCACATAGGAAGTATAAATAAATCAGGACTAAAATCTAAAAATCCTTGATTTTATTTTCTTGGTAAATTACACTTATTTCCTATATGGTATCATAATCACTTCTAGCAGACCTAGATGCATTTGTAGGCTTTCTTTGTAATACTTTAGGTCTATGAAAAACAGATTCAGAAGTTGCACTTCCTAAATGTATTTTTCCATGTATATTAATGGACAATCAGTGAATAAGGTGTTTAATGCACAGAATTATAGATGACTTCAGAAAGAAGAAGTCACAGTTAAAACAATGATGCAGGTGTCTTAAACAGAACATAGGTTGGCTTTAAACATGTACATCCAAAAAAACATTTTAAAAATGTCTCTTTTTACCCCTGCAAGTATCCAAAATTTGTAGCCATTTTATTTTCACTTTTTGTATATTCTCTAGAAGCTAGCAGTTTTCTTTGCTTGCTGTGAACTACTTTGATGTGAGCAATGAGATGCCTTTTTTGATGTTGAAATCCAGGAACCAGGTGGAATGAAGCCTAGGTCTCCTGAGACCATCTAGTGAATGCATTCAAAACGTACCTAACACAAGCTATTCAGATAGGGGTCCCTGAAAATGCCATTAGAGCGACTTTATTTTTTCAAGCAAAGATGGTACATAACTTCTGTAGTGGAGAAATCATGTGGTTCAGGAGGTGAATGGTCTACCTTGCGGTTCAGTAACTAGGACACCTAGTAGATGAGTCCTGGTTTCCCAGGACTATTGTTTCTTTAGCCTGGTAATGTTTTAATAGAAAATGATCATCTGTACATAGATGAGTATCCCAACCATAATGATATAGAATTATTTTGCTCTGTATCTTTCTGATAACATGAATGTTGCCTTTCTTTCTTAATACTGGCCTAGAAAAGAAAACAATGAATAACATATTTCTGCTGTGTCAGCTCTGTCAGCTTCATGAGCTTCCTCTCACCTCTTCAGAAGGCAAAGATGTATACAGAGTGCTGCTTTTCCATCTAAATCCTCAGGCATGAAAGTGTATGTTATTAATTCTGAGATGGTGTGTCACTGCTTTTGTATAAGATCACTGCCATCTACACAGCTGCAAGATTGTTTCACATTACTCCCTCACTTGACTGATACAGTCAAAAAATACAGTCCAGCTTTTCCATACTCTTTCTGACAGTTTTAAGCATGCTGGAAAAGCACTACTGAAGGACCTGTATTGTATATTCTGATGAATGTCACCACTTCAGGCTAGTCTGAACTTTGGAGCTTTGCTTTTCTTGCTCAAGGCCTCGCGA
Source organism: Cariama cristata (assembly GCF_000690535.1). Lineage (NCBI taxonomy): Eukaryota > Metazoa > Chordata > Aves > Cariamiformes > Cariamidae > Cariama > Cariama cristata. The sequence goes on from NW_009636280.1 coordinate 28,350, forward strand.
GGCAGCTAGCTTTTGGCAGAGCACTCCTTGCAGTCCACAACCTTGCAGCACCTCTGACAGCTCCTTTTCTAAGCGCTCTGCATTGTATCCCATTCACCTGCCAGTCACTCCTCTCCTCTGTAATCTGTCAGCAGGAAGCATAGATTGCAATGACCAGTCCTGGGCATGATCACTTTCTTCACAGTCAGAAATCCATTTGCTTCATGTAGGCATCTTGGGCAGAGACCTAAGTCATGCTGGGGCAAAGTCTTTCTACTGGTCATGTAAAATTTTCAACAGATGTCCTCTTACAGCTGTGTGTCAAGGAAAAATCCTGATTGCAACTAGTCCAGCACAGCTGGATATGATCCAGATTAACATTTCTGTGCATTTTCATCCTTGAGGGGGGAGGTCTCATGAGTTTGAAGACAGCATAGGCAGGAGGAGACACAGATGAGAGGATTTCAGGAGAGGAAATGTCAGGCCCTCGTCCCCTCCGCAGGCACACCCGGAGGTGCTGCAGTGTGCGCAGAGCAGCAGCCCATGGAGCCAGGAGTGAAGCAAAGTCCCTGCAGGAGCAGGGAAGGACAGAGGAACCGTTCGAGGAGTGGTCACACACGTGCTTCAGGAGAGTATGCTACCCCCTGCCCCTCCCGGGGTGCTGATGCTGGTACCCACACTGAAGTTTACTCTCCTGTAGGCCCTTTGCAGCAGGGGTTTCCTGGTCCCCAGGGCTGGGGACCACCCCCTTGACTGCAAGGACTTGTCTGTGGTGACCAGAGGGAGGATGTCAGGGCAGCTCCTGGGCTGGTGTCATCCAGGGTCTGTGTGAGGGTTTACCAGCTTGGGATGGGCCTAGCACAGCAGTAATGTTTGGGGAGCACCCAGTCCTGCATGGACTCCTGGCCTCCCTGGCACCCTCCTCACCCTGTGGCCCCCAGCCCTGAAACCATCACTGTCTCCTCATTGCTCCTGTATCAACAGCTCCCGACTCATTCTCCATGCGGTAGCAGAGAAATGTCCCAGTCCCATGTATCGTCTTCGGTCCCCATTCCCAGCACCCAGAGCACAGGACTAGGTGACTTCCTGGTTGTGAGAGTCAGTCCGAAGTTGGCCCGAAAGAACAGTAATGTCTCAACATCGTCAATAGACAAGGAAAGGGAGGACTGCATGGTACGGAGAGCAGTGTTCTCCACTACCTGGGACTGAAAGTAACAGCCGAGATAAAATCTCCACTACCTGGGACTGAAAGTAACGGTCGAGATGAAACCACACATAGTTGCTGTCAAATAAGGTGGATCACACCTGCTGCCATAGCAACTGGCAAGAAGACTTGGACCTTAGGTGAACTTTCCTAATTA
>NW_009636280.1:29720-49839 GCF_000690535.1 Cariama cristata
CCACCCCGTAGCGAAAGGCTCCCTGCCTCCAAGGCAAACCACGCCTAAGACACTCCTCCTTGAGGATGCGCAGAAGTCTTGTTCGGGGAGGCGGAAAGAAGGTGGAGGTTGGCAGTGGTCCATGGGACAGAGGAGGGGGCAAGGTGTGTTGCTCAGCATAAAAGATGCTCCTTAACAGCCAAAGTTTGAGAAGCTTTCCCCCACCGGAGATCACGACAATCGGAGGACCGATGGGACGCCGCCGGACCTGGGACCATAGGGACGCCTTGGACCCGTGGTGGTAGCTATAATTCTCTCCCTCTCTCCTTTTACTTTACCTTTTCTTTCCCTCTTCACTCTTTTCACCTATCGCATGCCGCTTTACGGGCAACATAATAAAGTTACACTGAAGTCAATGGAAAGATGTCCTGGCTTGTGTCAAATATGGATGATTGGATCTTGCTTCAAAACACCTTGTGAGGAAATGTTAGAAAGGAACCTTACAAGGCCAGTGTAGGTTACATGTGAACAGGGACCTGAGAAAATATAGTGTTTAGTTAATATCACCTTATCTAAATTAAATCTAACTGCTTGATGGTCCTCCTTGTCACTGGATTTCTGAGCACTGGCAGCACTGAAATTCTCTTGAGTGCTGAGAGTCTGTGGTTGGTCTTGCCTTTGGAGGCCTAGGAGTGAGCATCATGATTGCTTATGCCCTTGAGCAGTAAAGTTTCACTCCTGTATTGATTTATATATGTTCTGCTGGGGCATTGTGATGGAAGTGAACAGATGCAGGGGTAAAACATGCTAACCAGGAGTTTCCAGATGTCATTGCACTGGTATGTTCAAATCTATCAAATAGCAAAATAAGACCTATAGAGATTAATTACTAAATGGCAGCAGTGGCAAAAAATTGTGCTGCTGGTTTGTGTTTCTCACATAGTTTACTGCCAGGTGTTTAGAAGCTTGCCATGACCTCAGTGTTTTCACTCCTTCTCTTCTCTGTACATCATTATACCCATAAGAACAATGAATATAGTACAGGTGATTTAATGCTATTACTTACTTCTTAATGGGAGCGGAGGCGGGGGGGAAGATTTACACAGATAATGAAGTTCAGTTATTCAGTTAAACCTAGCTGTAGCAGCAGAGCCAAATGAATTGAGTGGCAGGAACTGCTGCTGTGTGACAGGAAATCTGGAGGAAAGGGGATGAGCATGATGGGTTAAACCCTGCAGAAGCAAGCTTGGTGCACCTATTGTAGGCAGGGTTTGAGAAGAGGAGGGGAGAGAGATGTCTGATGTAGCAAAGGTTGACAGTTTGTATGAACTGGTAGAATAATATCTGAGGAATGTCAATGAAAGTATAGCATTTAAATTAGAGAATAAATTGCATATTCAGGTACATACTCATTTGTGCATGGAAGAGCAAGTGTTAAGTGTTCAGTTAACACTGGAGGAAGCGCTTACATTACTTACTGCAAGGCATGTGAAAACAGACCTCTTGTTTCAGAAGCGGTACCTGCTCCAAGTCAAGTAGCATTGTGAAACTAATGTAAAATGTAAACCACCTTCCTCTGTGTGTGTATGGAGAGACAAAGTATATGTAGCTGTAGGCAACCATGCTTTACCTGATAATCTAAAAAGCATAAGACACATATTCTCGTTATTTCAAGTGTTGTTTCTGTTTTTAAACACTGATTCTAAATTTTGTACGAATATTTTTTTGGATTGAAATTCCAAAATATTCTGGTTCATAATAGTTTAAATGCTCCAGGTTGCCCTTTGTACTATGCTGCTGAAAACATGTTTATGTAGCTCAAAAATCAAGTCTTTAATAAATGAATATTTCATCTTAATGAAAATATTCCATTTAATACAAATATAGGTAAGTCAGAATACAACATTTGGATACTTTAAAGAAAAAAAATTTTGGTTTTGCCCCTTTCTTCCACAAAACCTTTCAGTACTTCAGAAATCATATTATTTCCACAAAATAGTACCTTGCCGACAGTTCTTTATCTGCTCTTACAACTTCTGAGCCTTCATTGTTCAAGAATTAAGTTACTTACAATCTTTTTTCATAATATGTAATATGAAATCGTGCAAAAGTCTTTAGCTTCTTATAAGAATGATCTCAAGAATCAGCATTCATTAATAAATACTTCATGATGTACCATATATTGACATTGAATGCAGAAAAATCAAAAGGTTTTCTTTTTCTCTCAGTCAAAATGCCTCTGTGAACTGCTGTAGATTCTAATAGCCTTCTATGCATCCTTAAGTAACTGTGATTATAAAACGCCATAGCCTAGTCCTCTACGTAATTTGTAGGAGATAGTAAAGGGCACTTCAACAGCAGCCATAAGTCAAATCATAGCGCTTAAGAAATCTCTTCCTTATGTTTTCTAATAAACAAGGATGCATTCAGGTGTTTATTTTGTTTAATATAAAGCTTTAAAAACAATTATACTGAAATCTTAAAGCTTCTGTTAAATTATTTAAATGAATCCCATTGAGTTCAAAAGTAGATTTGCAAGACACATCGAAAGTACAGTTAAAAAAACTAAAAAATACTCCCTTAAAAATCATATTCATTCCAATACTTCACAACACAATTTTAGTTCATTTTTTGTGTTTCGTCTTTTTAACAGATCTTTGCTTGAAGCAAGCAGGACCTGTAATTAGTTAATTAAGATTCTAAGGCTCAAATATTATTGACCTTTTCTTTTTTGTAGTATTGGTCAGCAAGCATAAGAAAGGTGTCTTCTCCTCATCTGCTTGGGGCTCTCCAGGACATGACTTCTAATTGCATTCTTTGAAATGATCACCCCTAGTAATTTGAATATGGGGTACATACCATTATTTTCCTCCTTGCATGGCGTTTGCTGAGCTAGCAAGCAGAAAGACTCAGAACTGAGAAGGCTTGTGAATGAACAGTAATTGCACAGGGACACATCTTTGTACTTAGTCTCTCTGCTGGTGTACGCAGGGGAGGAAAACTGCATTTGGTATTCCTGATATTTTTAGAGGCATGCAACCTTTTCTTAAACAAAGCAACCACCTCCCACCCTGTAAAAAACCCCTCAAACTATACATCAGAAGGAAAGTAGAGATACAGATGGATGTATTTCTCCCTTTACAGATCACCTTCGAAGAGCTACTTTCATTCTGACTACTTCATTTGTATTTTTTATAAAACAGTATTAAAATCAAGTGTTATGTTACTAATGAAAGCTCAATAGCATACAGCTCAGGCTGCTGCATAGACACTGCATTTTGTCTGAGGCAACCAGATTGTCTAACTTGCGCAGAATCACCTGTAAATGTGTAGCAAACCCGTGGAGCTTCAATCATTTTCTTACCTGTTCTGTTGCCTGCAGGAGAGTCATTACTGCAGTATTTACAGCTGTCACAATAGTTAATATGATCTAGGCATAGCTACTTTTTTATTCATTGATGTGATATGACAGTTTAATAATAACCATCATAATCATGGGTATATAAGACCAGAAATATTTTTTACTCCTATGGAGATGCTGTTTTCATCTTCTACCAAAGGCATTGTATCCAGTCCTTTAAATTACTGCACTTCACTGGAGGCATTATAGGATATTTTTGGCTTTGTCAGCAACTTAAAAACACACTGCTATGTCCATTTCCCCAAAGAGGAAGAAAAAAATGGCAAAGATTTTATTTTTTCAGATGAAATGGGTTATTCAGTGGTAAAAAGCAAAAATGAAAGTTCTCCCAAAAGGTGAAAACCAAATAAAATTGGGTATAAGGGTGTTAAATCCTAGAACAAGAAAGAAAAAAAAAATTATGAAACAAGGATTTACTGTGATAAAAATGCAGAATAATTTCCAGCATTCTCAAATGTACTCATTTACTGCTACATTTACTTAACATTTTATCTGTTTTCTATCAGGTTCAGATTAAATGGATAATTTTCAGCCATAGTCTGAAAGGAAGATGCTTCAGTAGCCAAAGAACAAGGTTCCTGAGTACAGATTTGGATATTTTGTATGACTGCTCCGAAACGTCCTCACACTGCCTGCCTTTTAATCGCATACAACACTCAAGAGATGAGAAAATGTTACAGTCAAACAGTCCTTCATTTCTCTTTCATAGCACGGTGAAGCAAGAAATTCTCAAATGGTAACAGAGCAGACCATTGCGTTTGTTAAGCTCTTAATCTTAATGTCAACCAAAGCCTCACCAGATGAAATGAAGTTTGTCTCTTGCAGTTGTCTGAACATTTGTACTGTAGAAGCTCACTTGAGATACTGCAGTTGGATCTTATGTCTATCCGTGACTGGCACATTAAAAAGCCCGAAATAAAGCCCTTGTGTGGCTACTCGGTGTGAATGAATTGACAGATCCATCCAGCAAAGAATTAAACTGAAGACTTTAAATGAAAAGGCAATGAATTTATAACAGGATTATACAGCAGCTTGAATCAAGTTTGTACAATGCTGAGCTGAGAATTCAAAAAAAAACAAGAGAGGGCACAAAGTATTGGCATTTATAATTGGCTAACGAGACTTCAGCGACACAGGAATTTTGCAGCAGCAGCACATTCTCACGTAGTTAGGAAGACTGAAGAGGATTTCAGTTCCTGTGCTTCACTAGTTAGTTTTACTAAAAGACAAGTCCCCAAGTGGCAAGTTACATTGAGTTTTTTCTGCTCCTCAAAACTTACAGATACTTTTAGAGTATTTTTTGCGGCTGTTCATGTGCATCAAGTCCGGCCTAAAGTTTGTAACAGTTTTAGACCAGTAGGATAAAGGCTATTACCAGTTGATCAACAAGCTGCAGTGGAAAGCTTTCAGAACTTTCTTAAATTAGGGGATTTTCATACACAGAATGTTTACTTCCTTGTGCTTACTCTATTTTAAAAGTGAGTATGGGGCTTCTTTCATAATGGTAGGAATAGATTAAGTAAAATGTTCGTTATAGAATTTTGCATATAAACCAAATCTCAGATGATGCAATTACCAAGTTCAATGGGCAAGTACAGCAAAGAGAGACAGAAATTGAGAAGTACAAGTTAGGAAGGGAAATGTCTTACCAGAGATTAGACCATGAGGAAAAACTATCTTTGGTTATTTCACACAAATAGTGCATACAGAAAGCTTTCCATTGTAACGTCTAATGTAGTAATTTTTGGATTTTCTATTGCAAATATATATAGATAGATAGATACTGAGTAACTGACCCTCTGCTTTTGGAAATGTCACTGCTACACCAGTCCAAAGTATGGTCGGGAAAACTGGAGTAGTTGCATCCCTAGAAGGTAATCCCTGCAAAAGAAATTACATTTAGGAACAGGCATTTAATCTTTAGTTTGCATTCATCCATAAACATCCTGAAATCAATCTTTGACTACTTTTGAATAGCTCTTACAACAGGCATCTTTGATATGTCATTTTCCACAGTCTGGAATGTGTCACAGGGTTCTTCTCAAACTTTTTGTTGCCTATGGGCAGTTGTATTTGCTCAGGTGTTTGAGAGGTGTTTGGAAGAAGGAGGATGGATTGAAAATCTTGGGCTTTGCAGAACAATCTCCTGTGTCCCAATAGTGTCTGCTATCCCAAAGGTAAATCTGTCCTTTCTCCTTTAGTCTTGGCCACAGGTAAAACCAGAACTCCAGTGTCACCACCACACTCTCCAAAGTGATCTCCACCTTCATTAGTGCTTCCTAGACCACCTTTTTGTCCTCTAACAAGTCACATAATGGTTGTCTCATACAGCAGTTTTAGAGCAGATATCCCATATTTTTCTCCACCGTGAGTCCAGGTTGATCCCTTTCACCATTTTACCTTCATTTGCCCTCTGCTCCAAGCAACCGTGGTCTTACTCCTCACCTGTTTTTAGACTAACAGCTTCCTTCATGAAATGCTTTTTGTCTTCAGTGAGATTCTCTCATTACAGTAAGTTGGAAGTATTCAAACCTGGTAAATGGAAACATATGCTATCACATTCTGAAAATGCATGTCATTCAAAACACTGGAGTAACCTCACCACCATACATTTTTTTGAAAGTTGAGGAAAGAGTACAGATATTACTATAAATAACTTAAAACTGTGGCTGGTTCATTTGTTTTCTTTTTTTAACTCCATCCTCTCCCATGTTTCTAGTTTTTCAGAGAATTTGTGATGACTTGGCCACTTGAAAAAATGACATAGAGGGAGTGTGTAAATGTTCTGTTCAGTTCTGAGAGGAACATTTAGCCAAGGAAGTTAAGACTGTGTTTAGAAACGATTAGATCTGTCACTTTAAAGTGTACCTAACCTCACTTTGACACAGATAAGGAAACTCCTGCTGCCTAAGTATTTTAAAAGAAATTACTCTCTTGAGGAATGTCAGACCCACTGCTTTAAATGTTGCTTCCCACTGCAGTATTAAGGAAAAGTCTGTTTGCCAGGATTATCCCAAAAAAATCCATGTAATTCTTTTTCCTATGGACATACATATTTTGAAATATACCTAAATTGGTAGTTACCATATTAAAAATAATGTGATGCTTGTCTTTCACTAACGACTGCATCAAACTTGTATCTGGTGGCACACCAACAAATAAGCTTCAGTGAAACCAGTGGCACGTTTCTGATGATTCTGTGACATGAGACTGAGCTTCAGTAATTTTATTCTATGTCAGGGTTAAATGTTTAACAATTTTCACAGCAGTCAATCAAGCCTATTTCTTTTTAGCTTCTTCTTTCTTCCTCTCTCTCTGGTGTAAAATGGGAACAATCATCTCTGAATTCAGCAGAGTTATCATAGTCTGAGGAGAGAATAAGACCATTTTTGTGCTAGCTTTGCCTTCTGACAACTGCTTTAAAATAAGCAAGTAGAGAATAAAAAAAAAAAACCCTCAACAACCCTAAACAATACTGACAGGGTATGATAGAAGCAGACAAACTACTGGAAGTCAGAAACCCTGCCAGTCAGTGTGATGACAACTATGACTGTTTTTTGTCTTTGGCTTGATATACAGTCATTTTATCATAACCTCAGGTTACAGTTCTTGTCTAACATTACGCAGTACCCAGAAGTACTCACACACCTGTTCTACATCCTCTTCACATACGTCTACATACCCTTCACATACGTAATTCTCACTGAGTTATCTGGGAAATTATTTTTCAGAAATGTGGTGGATTATGACTAATAATTTTGAAAAATATCAATTTGGCACTCATATTTTCATAAATAAGTGAATATTATCAGACAATACTAAATTTTCCTTGTAATTCTTGGTATGATGTCTTCTTGTCTATTTTTAATACAGTCATTGTACCATGGGCACTTTTTCTTGATGTGCATGGCAGATATGTAACGTGTTTTGCCATGTGATAGGGAAATGGAATAGATGACCTTTCAGGGTACCTATTTTTCATGCTTCCCTATTTAAAACAAAGGGAGCTTCTCAGTATATACAATACACTTGCATCCTGTCTTCACTGTGTCTGCATTGAGATGAGGTAATTTAGATACAATAGGAATTTAAGAAGAAATTAATAAATATACATACTACAAATCTTTTGTAGAAAAGATCAGGAATGTTGCAATGTGTAGGTGTTATTTATTCCTATGTAGTTAGATGAATTTTAACTGGCTTATTTTCTCCTCTTCAAAAGCAGATATATAGGATCTTTGATTACATCTTTTACATTTTCCAATTTCTTTTATAATTTGACAGTGCAAGTGCTTTAATTCTTTAATTAAAGTATATTTTGGATTAAATTTTATTGTCTTGTAGTCATTTTTCATTGTTAATCTTAGTTAAAAGGATTTATTAAATGCTGCTTTGAAGAATATGCATCCTCTCCAGGTTCTGCTCTTCCTCAGTCCATTAGAAATTGAGTCAGACATTTAAATTACCTAGTGTACTGAAAAGAAAGAACTTTTCCAGAAAACTGATGGAGCACATAAGCCACTTGCCTATGAAGTACAGTTTAGTCTTCTTTTTGTTACAACAGCGTCACTTTTTGTACTATAAAAAGATAGTATGGTAAAAATGTCACTGCTTAGGTATAAGGAACTGGAACTTGATCCTCTTTTAGCTGAAATCTGGTCTACTTTGTCAAACTCCTGTGCTGCTGCAGGCAAAGGAAGGAACGCAAAGATAACCCTTCCGGGTTGTTTTCTCAATTCCTGACTTTTCTCTAGGTTTTAAACTTCGATGTGAAATTTGCCGCACATCTTTTCAGCAAAAAGTCAGTGTCAGCGAGCTCAGAAATACTCAGAAACATTTTTGGTGCAATGACCTTTTGCTAAATTCAGCTGGTCATTTCAAAGAAACTAACTTCAGATTCTTGGCCGTGTGCACTCCAGTTTTTCTCCAGGGCTGATCAGCTCTTCACTTTCAGCCACTTCACTTTTGTTGGTGTTCTCAGAAAATCTAAAAGGAAGTAATTTTCACTGAGCAGCTGACAGTATCAAGAAGTTTCAAGTTTGATGAAAATCATAGCTTAAATAATCCAGATCAGTCCAATGGCTGGTCTGCTCCTGTGCTATGCTTTTAATATCAATCGTTAATGCTTACATGTAGGTGCAGAGCTGCTTACAATGATCCTAATCATAGCATCGTCACAGGTGGTGAGAGCCTTGCTACTTATCTGGAGTGATCAGATCCATGTTCTGAATCACAGACGGTGATACCTTGGTTCTTCATAAACTTCAAAAGATCTATTTTTTTTTTTTTTTTTCTAGCCCTGTAATAGGAGAGCTTCTGGATTTTTTTGTAAGAGATGAGAAAAGAGAAGATTGTTTTCCACATCACTTCAGGTCAAAGCTACCCTGTTTCATGGGTTGCTGTGGAGCCAGGGCCATAAGGATTTCAGGGACTGTGGTGCAAAAGCAGAATTGTAGAAATACTTGAGCTGCTAATCTTCAATTTGTGGTTAAAAATAGAAAACAAGATAAGGAAAACTTTATTCAAGTGCCGTTGAATGCGATGTAGTTTGGTGAATGTTCTGTCTTTGCTATTCAGGGCTTTTTTTTTTTTTTTTTTTTTAAATGCATTTAGTTATTAAATAGTTAGTAGTTATTGATAACTGTTTAGTTTTTAATAACTGTTTCATTATTAAATAGTACTCCTGTGATACCCACTTTGTAGAGATATTTAAAACAAATCAATGAAATATATGCCAGATATAACTTTTAACTTTATAAGTGAAATAAAAAGAAGTTCACTATGAGGAGTAAATGAAAGTGTAGTTTTCAAGTGAAAAAACCTGCAAGTTTTTATTAGTGTGAGTGTTAAAATTCCAGTATTGTGAGGTAAGAATGGATGGTGTTAAATGAATTAAAAATTATTTTTAGATCAAGCCCCATAATTTTTAAATGAATTTTTAAAACTATTTTTAAATGGATTTTTAAAACTATTTTTAATCTTTAGGCCTTATAGTTTCAGATTTTTTCTGAGCAATCTTCGAAGAGATATTTTAATGTAAAGTTTCATACATTCATAAGAATCTGAGATTCAAAAATGCATAAAATTCAAAAGATTTAGAATGAAATATCCAGTGGTGGCCACAATGTTCTTATCAACATCTCTTACACCTGTAAAACTATCTTTTGCCTTAGGACTTTTCATGCCATACACAGAGATTGTTAGTGAGTTTTGGATTTAAAAACTTGCATCTTCAAGGTAAAAGGCAATTAAAAGAAGATGTTTGTGACACAGTACTCAAAAGAAGATTAACTTTCTCTCCAACATGCAATTCACTGAAAAATTTTTTCATAGTCTTTTTGGGGTCTATAGTGTATCATGAAAATATGAACTTCTCTGAACTTCCAGAAAACAACAAAGAAGCCTGAGGAACTCAGAGCACTGCAGCTGCTGAGTTTCTTCATAGATCAGCTGAAAGGCTACATAAAAGGTAGGTTTCCACAGCTGCAGAACAGGCGGACCTTGCAAGGTTTCTGTGATCCTTGATGTGGAGAATTTGATGTATTTATAAGGATACTAGGTGAAGTGAGATTTACACGTTCAAGGAGACATACTCCTGGTTTGGTGGTCAGGCTTCAAGGGCTGTAGTTCAGCTATGTTGCCTCTCAGTTCTTTGGTCTCCCAAATCTGATTTTTTTTTTTCTCTATTCTTGATAAACTCTGAAAAGTAGCAGAAAATTCAGAACTGTCATAAAGTTTTAGACCAAACCTGCTTCAATTACTGTTTAGAATATCTTTTTTTTTTTCCTCTAGTGATCAGAAGTCTGTTGTTTTCAAACTACACAAAATAAAGAACAAGTGATGCAAATTCCATTGTGACTCTTGAGGTCACTACACTCAGATTAATCCTGGAATTAGAAGCCCAGGAGATAAATTTTAGGTGACAGGATACAGAATCAGTATACAGGTCTGTGCTCCAGACCTGTGTAAAATGGGCATATTAGTCTGGGTTAGTACAAGTTTGGGACATCATGCTTTATATTGCTGAATATTTCGGTCTCTGTAGTTCCATAATCAAACTTTAAGTCTATGAATACTCAAAAAATACTGAAAACTTGTGAAATAATATCTTAATAGCAGAATTAATTTTAAAACTTTTATTACATTTTATAGAAATATGTTGCATCATGGTTTTACATCAAAGGATAATAATTAATGATACAAATAAATCTAGTTAAATCTTGAAAACAATATATCACATTAGAGTTTGTAATTAATTTCATTAAAAGTGCCATACAATGCCATTTCTTGACTTCTAATATAACCCTGCTTCGTTAGCTATTCTGATAGCTCCTTCCGTTTCCCATCAGTGGGGGGAAATATTCAGATATTCCTTACAATAGCTAGAATTGTGTATACATATATATCTCTCTATAAAATAGATATATAAAACTGTCTTTCCAGATAACTTACTCTCTGTCCTGGCTTTAGGCTGTTTTGATTTGGATCTGAGTTTGCTGTAGTTTCTGAACTTGCTTCCAGGATCCATATGTCAAAGGCAATGTATACCAGAACCTGAAGACAGGGACAGAATAAGTAACCCATTCATATTAAATCAAATCCAATGAAATAAATTTTATGTAGATTAACATTGTTAGGCAAACCATCCTCAGTCTGACAGATTTAGGAGCTGGGGGGTGAGGGGAGGTTCTCAAGTATTTTGGTCAATAAAAATGAAGATGAACCCTCCCTATTTCTGTATAATACCTTTATATCTGAGTCTAAAATGAATTATGGTGCTTGAAAGCAAGTAGTGAAACTGAGTCATTCTGAGGTGAAATGGCTTAACATCTTCTTTGTTAACTTCTAAAAACACTAGAATTAATCAGCTTTTATCTTAGTTTTCTATTAGCATTTCTATGTTTAACAATAATTTCTCTGTTTTACATAGAAGGAAAAATATGATCTGTATACATTTTAAGAGACTGACTTCATCTTGTTGGTTCTTTATGTATTATTGGTTTACAAGTAATCAGTTTATCGCTGCTCTGAACAGTGAGGGATCATGCCAGATCACATCACTGTACAAATCGTCTTAAAACAGATTATTTCAAAACTGTCAGGTTGGACATTTAGTTCAGAAAAATGACAATGGGAGCTGCAGAGAACAGTAACAGCCCTATCGTAGAGTGACCAATTGTGAAGCTGCTCTAACATTTCAAAATAATAGCAAATTATGGGATTAATTTAAGATCACGGACAAAATAAAATAATTTACTCTTTATTTACAACATATATATATAAATTCTCTATGTAAAATATTCTATCTATCTTAGAGAAATTAGTGTACTGGAATATAGCTATGTATGTCTATCCATGGGCACAGTATGTTATGTATGTGTAAAGAATTCCAATTTCAGATGTACAAGTCAACACTGCTAATACAACATCCTAGCACACCAGTAAGATGATTTAGGCTAGGAGAGCTCCATTTTGAACAATTAAAATGACACTTCCAAGACACATAGGATTTGTGCTTATGCATTTTAGTACCCAAATGAAGACCTGAATTTAGCAGACTAATTCCTCTAGAATTCTTCTGCAGTTGAGGGGACCACATTTTTTATTTATTTTTTTTTTTTTTTTATCACACTATCAATATATAAGGGAAGTACAGAAACTACTCTAGTTAGCACTTGCTGGAATTTCCTTAAAATTTTTTTTTAAAAGAAAAAGAATTAATTAAAGTCAAAACATCTTGCTGACTGGTCTTCTGTTTTCATGGACTTTTAAAGAAAACAAAGAGATGGCTCTGGCATAACTAACAGATTTCTGACAGCAACTTGCCTAGTTTCTGACTAATTCATTGTGGGATTTACAATTCCGACACTTCTAAATCCCATACCTACAGCACAGCAACATCACATAATGTCACCCATCCCTTGAGCAAGAAACTTGATAGTCTGGATTCCTTTCACAGACAGGAGGGATACAAGTTAGTAGTCCTGAAACACGGACTCCTAGACCTCAAGTCCTGAACTGGGGATTCCTTTGACTCCAGTGAGACCTCTCTGGGTTGTCCTTTGGAAGAAAAAACATACAAGAAAAGTCTCAAGCAATGTTTTCCTGAGGAAATTTATCATGTCTTGTGAAATGCAGATTTGATTTAAGACTAATTAATGTTAACTTTCCAAAAAATAACATTTTTCATTGTTATTAAATGATAATGACCTTTTCATTTACCACATCACATAAATAACAGATTTATTTACTTATCAAATTGTATTTATTGAATAGACCAGCTGTATAACACAGATAAATTCTATGTAGTGGTGGTGTTTCTAGTTGGGTATCATTCAGTATATGAAAAGAAAAACTGACTGCTCAAAAAAATCTTAAAGAGGAGGAGAATCCAAAATGAAGATGTGTTCTATTGACTTCTGTTAAAGTAAAGATAAATGAAAGGACCATTGGAAAGGCTTACAGTATTCCTATGTTATGTATGTTGCTATATTTTGTTGAGAAGCTTATAATGAAGCACAGAAAAAATGGTAAGAATATGACTCTTGGCCAACTAGCTACAATTTAAACTTTCCTGCAGTAAATGGTTGTATTAACCTATAGCAATCATTTTGGCATTGGGAAGAAGAAATTAAAGAACAGAAGAAGTTTAAGAAAACTGAAGAAGTTGTTTAAGGAATCGAGGAATTTAAGAAATTAAGGTATAGAGGAAAACAGAAGTGTTTGGCTGTCGAGGTTAACAGAAGATCTGTTAAAAATCATCTAACACATAGAAGATTGTGTCAGGTCTGAAGTACCATGTTTCATTCAAGCAGAGAACTGAATTAACAGGAACTGTTACCAAAGCCACAGACACAACTTTCTAACTATCTTTGAATCACTCTGTTGAGATAGCTGGAGCCCAGCCTTGGGGAGGGGAAAGGCTGCAGTTTGGGTGTGGAGCAGAGCATGCTGAGGAAGGACTCAGAAGTGGAGCAGGCACAACTTGCGCTGCAGGCTGAGCAGCAGCTTGAAACCTAGCCTTGCTGCTAGAGACTTAAAAATCCCTAACTGTTATGTGAGGTGTAGCTAGATAAAGAGTGAAGTGACTACCTGACCAAGAAATTACCTTGGATATAAAAAACATAACTGTGATATAATTATACTTCAGGAACTAGGAATTGGATGGTATTGTTTTTCTGTTTGGTTGTCTGTCTGCTTTTCTCCCCTAGTAAAATGCTATTAGGTAAGCTAATTGATTAGTATTTGTGAATAGAGAAAATGAGCTCACCAAGTACCAACAGGTTTAGCTTAAGTTTTCCTCTGCTTCTGGGTGAAGATTCAACCTATGGTTTTGTCAGCAGACTTTTATTTTAAACTTAGGCCAAATTGCTGCCAATCTAGAACTGAGAGGTGAGTAATATATCTGGGTCTTCTGCAAATCACAAAGTTCTTTAGTTCCCATTAAAACTGATGATGAACTCTGCTCCCTTTAGAGGTTTTGAAACTACGGGTAGGCTTGCACAGAAATCCTATGAACAGGACCTAGTTACGTAACTTCTACCAAAATGAAGGGGAGGTAAGAGTTTTTTAAAATCTCCCTGATGTTTATTTGTGTCTTTAGGCATTCCCAGCAAAATTTGTCTTACAGAATCCTAGTAAAATCTTCAACGAATTCCAAAGATATACTTTTCTCCTGATAAATAACCAGCAAGAGTCTTTGAAGTAAGTTGAGGAAATCTCCCCAATGACTGAAATGATCTGTATACCTCTAAAAAGATGGAAATAGAAATTTATCCAATACTATGACAAGTAATAAAGAAGGGAAAAATAAGAGGGGAGGGGAGGGGAGAGGAGAGGAGAGGAGAGGAGAGGAGAGGAGAGGAGAGGAGAGGAGAGGAGAGGGACGGAGAGGAAGTGTTCATTGCAAAGTTAGTTATTTTTCATTGAGACAGTCTACCTGCAGTCTTGCCTGGATTACTTTAAAATTAAAAATTCAGAACAGGATAAGTTTGGACCCTTTGGTATGCAAATACTCTCCTGGGGCAATTGCACCTGCACATGTTATATCTTTTCAATGCAATGGGTAACTGGTTTAATTTAGTTAACAGGTTGATGCTTTAGGCGTACTGCTCCACTGGTTTGCACATGATTCCGGCTTTAACAGTTTCCTAAAGTTTAAATTAGAATTTTGACTGCTACTGAACTTTTGAAATTATTTTATCTGATATATAATTCCAGTAGCTCAATGCTAGTAAAAATGCTAATTATTACTTAAGTCCAAATGTAAGTTGAGTTTGTGAAATGCAAAGTCAGATTTTCTAAGTATTTTTATAATGTCCTTTTGCAAATGTCATAAAATTTTAAGATACTAATAATTCTACTACTTGATAGCATTATGAAATATGAACAAAGTATATTCTCCTTTCATTTGCTTTTGAAGGATGTTTTTATGCAAGTAATAAGTAAAAGTTTCAAGTTCTTAAAATTCAGCTTTCTTGGTCAAATGGGCTTTAATAAAATCAAGGCAAGTCCACCCAGAGATTTCACAGAGTCATACATTGAACATAAATGAGAAAAAATAAATTGACAGAGAAAGAGAGAATGAAAGTAACAAGAATTGATATTTTTAATTAATGACAATTCTACTATTAATGTAGTTTGCAAGAAACAAGCAAAAAAGGGAATAAAAAACCAGTTGATCTAAATGTGTTTCATAGTGGTTTTGTTGTTAGCTTTTATTTAATTTTGTACCAAAATAGTCTACCAAAGACCTGAACCATGACAGTGATGGTATTAATGCCTTCTGATATTTGTATTCACCTATTTATTTCAATCAGACCTGTTGTGGGTTGGATAGGAGCTCATGTTGGTGTATTTCTGTGTGCACTTTTCCAATTTTCTCAAAAAGTAAACTAACATGCAAAGCACTGAACAAGATTCATGCCTCACAGAGAATGCTAATGAGCAATAGTGAAGAAGAGGTTGGCATTTTTCAGTCTGGTCTGAGAACAGTGGGAACAGCTATCTCAGATGCCAGGCCAATATTGACTACATTTTAAAATGAATTTGTATGCATTTTATTTCTGTCTGAAAACCTAGTTGAGTTTAAGCTGTGCGTCTGATCAGTTTTATTCAAGTATTCTTCATCTTTCTCCACACTAAAAAAAGGATTGTAATTTCAAGTGTTAAGTTGAAGCTACCTGCCTTGGACTGGCAACTATTCATTCTGTCTCTTTCTGGGACTTAGGATATACTGTCAGATTCAGTGTAAAAGCAATGCCTTTTCTTGGGATGAGACACTCAGCAATCTCTCTAACCTCCCAGAACACAAAAGCCTCTGACCTTCCCTTCCTCTCCAGTAATTTATCACCACTTTCCCCACCATCCCACCAACAACTTTTGGGTACTCCAGACTTCTACTTTAATCCTGAGGTAACATGGCAGAAAGTAAGGAACAAAAACTTAGCAAAAGAAATTTTTCATCATTTACCTATTTCACTTAAATCTCTTGAGAGTTAGCCAACTGATTGACCCTTCCTATCGCTCATTCGATCTTCTCAGCATTTCACTTCAGACAGAAGTCTCATGTTCACTCCCCACTATGATATAGCCTTCTGCTGTACCACCCAGCAACCCAAGCCATGAATAAAAGCTCTATTGCACAAGCTGCTGTAAAAACATAGATCTAAAAGATAATTTCTAACCCTCAAAAAAACTTTTGTAGACTTTTTACCTGGTTTTGGATGCTTTGTAGGAGCATATTTTTTGTACTTTGGAGATGATAAATGAAACCTTTTACTTGAAATGGGGCCCAAAAATGTATTCAGGAAAGAAGAATGAAAGGAAGCGATAACTAAGAAACTGTAAAAGACCCATCCTTTTGACTGAAATAGCTTGAACTAATGACAGACAAAAAAAAAAATCAGACTACTTTAGAAAAAAGCCTGGTTACAAAATTAGACTAAAAATTTGATCTAATCCTCCCAAAGACATGCAACAAGTTAGAGACATCCATTTTCCATTTAATATTAAAGCAGTCTTATTTTAGTGATTTGATAATAAAAGTGTGACTTACATAATGTTCCTCATATTCACTGCAAGGTTTCCACCTGAAGGAGTGATGATACCCTTAATGTTTTGCATGCTAACGTCTAAAACTTGGGTAAGAGTTTAAAATGAGACCATCAACTTGTGGTTTTCAGAACTTAGCATTAAGAATCCTTTCTTTCTGTTAAATCTGTAATATTGTGTTTTATTTTGTGTTTCTATTGTGTGGTCATTTGTTGTATTATATATTTAATATTTTCAGAAACTTTTGAAAGTCTTTCTTTGGAGAACTTGCCTTCTTTGGATAAATTCCTTGAGCTCCTGTTACGCAATTCATGTCAATAAATCTGCAATGTGCTGCTTCTATACGATAGCAAATATCTTTCCTTTCAAGAGCTGTGTCCTAACCTTCTCCCTGCCCTGGATGATTTGAGTCCCTCCCTGTAATTTTTTGGGGCTTTGAAGAAGGCAAAAAGCCCATGGTGCCATGTGACTGGGTTTGTAATCAACAGAAATTGCTGAGGCACTAGATCAGTTGGCATTTTCCCAGTGAATAGTGTAGAAGGGGTTATCGACAATAAGCATGCAACATAAATCTATATTTTTTACATTTAAGTGTTTTCAGCATGAACTTCAAAATGGACGGTTTAGGACAAAATGAAGTTCTCAGTGTGATACAGACTGATCACAATCTGTCACAACAATTAATGGCAGTCAAATGCAAAGACAGTCTTAATTAGTCAACTTCCATGAGAATTCCTGATAGAGGAAAACTTAAATCAATGCCAGGCAACACTCAGAATAGACTTTAACAATGAAGAGTAAATTATCTTGACACCAGTAATGTGAAGCTTAGAGGGAGATGAATTAGCAGTAAATTAGTAATTAAAATATTTCTTTTCACATTTAAAGTGTTATTAAAGTTGTTGGTTGTTTTGACACAGAATCAGGTTGTTGACATATCTCTTATGAAAAATTACTCATAAATATTACAGCTTTCAGTTCAAGAGTGGTATGAATTTAATTGTTAACCTTCCTTTCAGATTTACTCATAAATGCTCTTTAAAATATTTATTTAAATTAACACCTTTCAGGGCCACTGAGATTAAGTCAAGCAAGAGATTTGAGATTTTGATTTGGTTATTATGACAGCTGCTTAGTTTCTGATAATTTGTAATAGAACTAACACAGTTTCATAATCCCTCAGCCTGTGACAAAGTAAATTGAAAGTTATGATTTAATGACCCAATAGATGCACTATAATATCAGTTCCTATTTTCATGCCTGGAAGAACAAACAGATTTTTTTTGCTTTGTTTTTGAATACCTAAGATGTTTGTGAACTCCAGGAAACTAGGTATGCCCGAGCTAATATTGTTTTAATATCACAAAACTGCCCTGGAGTGAAAATATCCATTTCTGTGGCATCTTACTAGAAAATTCTAGTCTAAACCAATTATCTATGGTTATTTTCAAGCTTGTAGATCATTCATTATTAATGGATGAGTTAATTAAATTAATTTCAGTGAAAATGTTGAGACAGAGAAATTCCTATTGAGGTGATATGCCAAGATATGCCAGGAGATGTCTACTTCTTCATTAATTTTGTCTTGATTGAGGTTAGGTGAATCCCTCTGAGAGTCTCTTAGCAAGCCTTAGTCCTTTAGGTGAGAATCATTTTCTACTAAAGACAGTCTTGTGTGTGGTGGTGATTTGTTTTTCTCTTAGCTCAGACAAGAAATTGAGAGTTACATTAAGGCTTCCTATATACTGACTGCTTGTAATTTGTTAAGCATGAAGATTAAAGCTGCCCCTCCTTGTGCAAAGCGCATCAGGAGCTGCTGCCCTTGTGTTTTCTGGTGAGCAGAACAGATTTTATGACCTTGAATTAGGTTTGACCATTAGGTGCATATTTTAGGTTTTCAGTAGCTTCTGTTTCAAAACCAGGTAAGCGGAAGCAATGCAAATTTTTATTAACAGGAGAGGAATTCCTCTGAGCTCCAGCTGCTCCAGGATGTCAGGAAGGTCTGAGCAGCACTGTGCAGATATCTCATGATACCTATTAGAGAGCTTTCACCATTTAAATTTCTCGGCTTGTCTTGTACAGCTAGACAATATGACCTAATTATTTTTTCGTATGTTTCTCCATTCACCAGGAAAGACACATTGACAGCAATTTAATTAGATGTTGAAATACTTTCAGTGGTGACCAGAACTGGAGATGTGCATGGTGGCAGAGATTTCCTGTCCTCCTTGGTGGGCTCAGGTTGTGTATGGATTGGGATCATGCTCCTTCTTTTTTTTTTTTTTTTCACTGAATAATGCTTTTTATAGAGCATGGTGGAAGTCTGACTGTCTGTCAGACAGAACTTAAGATTATGTAGTCTTGTTATACGGTCCTGACAGCCAGTAAAAGGAGCTTTAACTCTTGTTTGGCAATAGAGGGGATGGAGGAAGTTCCTTTTTTCTGAGCTCTCTCCAGCATCCAGTCTGCTGGAGAAATATGGCCAAATAGGCCATACACTAAGATCAGTTTTGGTAGCATAACATTCCTTTCTATCATATCATCACAGCATGACTAAGGTTGGAAGGAACCTCTGGAGGTCATCTTGTCCAACCTCCCCTGCTCAAGCAGGGCCACCTAAAGCTAGTTTCCCAGGACCATGTCTTTTTCCCATGACTTTTTAATATGTCCAGAGAGGGGCACTCCATAACCACTCTGGGCAGCCTGTGCCAGTGCTCAGTCACTCTCAAAGGGATAACGTGTTCCCTGTTATGCAGATGGAACCTCCTGTGTTTCAGTTTGTGCCCACTGCCTCTGGTCCTGTCAGTGAGTGCCACTGAGAAGAGCCTGGCTCCGTCTTCTTTGCACCCTTCCTTCAGGTATTTGTGCATATTGATGAGATGCCCCTGAGCCTTCTCTTTTTCAGGCTGATCAGTCTCAGCTTGCTCAGCCTTTCCTCATAGGAGAGATGCTCCAGTTCCTTCAACATCTTTGCGGCCTTTCACTGGACTCTTTCCAGTATGTCCATGTCTCTCTTGAACTGGGGAGCCCACACCTGGACACAGGACTCCAGGTGTGGCTTCACCAGTGCTAGTAATGAAAACTATTTTTGTTTAATTAATAGCAAAATGGAAACCCTCAGTAAATTTACCCTCAGTAACCTTGCAGATGACATCAAGTTGGGTGGGAGTGTCGATCTGCTGGAGGGTAGGAAGGCTCTGCAGAGGGACCTGGACAGGTTGGAGGGATGGGCTGAGACCAACAGCATGAGGTTCATCAAGAACAAATGCCAGGTCCTACACTTTGGCCACAAAAACCCCATGCAGCGTTACAGGCTGGGGAAAGAACAGTTAGGAAGTGGGCGAGACGGACAGTGGTCAAGCAGAAAAAGACCTGGAGGTGCTGGTTGACAGCCGGCTTAACATGAGCCTGCAGTGTGCTCAGGTAGCCAAGAAGGCCAGTGGCATCCTGGCTTGTATCAGCAATAGTGTGGCCAGCAGGACTAGGGAAGTGATTGTTCCCCTGTACTCGGCACTGGTGAGGCTGCACCTCAGATACTGTGTCCAGTTCCGGGCCCTGCACTTCAAGAAAGACATGGAGGTGCTGGAGCGAGTCCAGAGAAGGGCAATGAAGCTGGTGAAGGGTCTAGAGGCTAAGTCTGGTGAGCAGTGGCTGAGGGAGCTGGGG
>NW_009636280.1:50119-59242 GCF_000690535.1 Cariama cristata
CATGGTCTGGTTGACATGGTGGTGTTGGGGCAAAGGTTGGACTCGATGATCCCAGAGGTCTCTTCCAACCAAATCGATGCTGTGATTCTGTGATTCAGTGAAGGGATGGTGAATTGCTTTGCATGTGACTGGACACTAAAATCCTGTCAAGGCACCGTGAGTGAGTGTCAGGGTCTCTACCAGATGGATCATGCCAGGGCCTGACAGCCAGGGCCCATCCAACCACCCCAGCCAGGAGTAGGGCAACCAGGGGCACTGGAGCAGCCCCAACGCTGGGCATCAGGCAGCTCGCTGGGGATGGGAAAAAGGGCTGAGGCCAGGCCAGGACGTGGGCCCGTGGGTCGGTCTAGCTCAGTGGGGCCCATGGCTGGGCAGGACAGGGCCATGAGGAGCTGGAGACTGGCTCTGCTGTGGTATCTCCAGGGTAGGGACTGGCAGCCCCAGGGAGCTGACATGTGGTCCTATGCTGTGGGCAGTGTCAGGGGAACCCTGGTGGCCTGGGCAGAGACAGTCAGGGCTAACAGTGTTCTCAGGGACATGACAAATCCTTAGAGCTGATTTTGTCTTTACACTCAGTTTGGTTTTATATGGGACTTTGAGATTGTCACTTCTATCTAAAAAAAGTACAGTGTGTTGACAGAAAGTACTCTATTCCACAGTTCTGTGTTTATTATGTAAATATGCTTTTTTTTTTTTTTTAAGGAATAGCTGTCAGCAATGTCTAAAATTGCCCAAAATAGCACTGTGAATCTTATTTTTCTTGTGTATGTTTGCCATATTTAACTGTTTGGCATGGAGCTGTTTGGATAAGGTGGCCTTGCCTAGGTGAATTTTGATTTCTCATAAAGACAAAAGTGAAGAATAGGAGAGGCTCTGCCTAGAAATTAATCTTGCACATATCTTGTAAAAAAACTTCTACACCTAGAAACAAGAACATAAAATGTAGTCATCTTGATGTCAACTTTGGCTTTTTTTCTTTTTTTCCTTCTTTTCCAAATGAAAAGAAAATGAAATTTATTTAATATGTAAGCTTATGAAAACCTGACGCACACAAACAGTTACAGCTGATAATCAAATATTCAATCTGCATTGGCCAGAAGCTTGGACTGAAGATGCGAACAGGTTTTATAGGAAACAGGCTGGTGGCTGCTAATTGCATGACAGAAGTGAAGGTGACAAGGTGTTGTTGTAGGAATTAGGGCAGAGGCAGCACTGCTTTCTCCCTGCTGTCCTTCTCAAAGAGAGCTGTAAGGAGAAGGGTGGGAAACAGGGTAACTAGAACCAAGAGGGGAGAGGCACTTGAAGCGACAGAGGACACTAAGGAGCCAGGGAGTGAGATAGCTCAGGAAAATGGAGCTGGGAGAGAGATATGCACTGATGGGAGAAATACTAGGACTTTTATGAAGGCAAGGAGTCATTTTAAAATGGGCATAAATTCATGCTGTTGCTGAAAAAAATAATCTCACTCTACTTCCATCATCGGCTGCTAGCCTTCACACAGTCTTCCTGCTCTCCAGTCCATTAACTTGCCAAAAATATGCTTCATTTTAACCCAGCATAAGACACAATGGGAACGGAAATGAGGGCCAGGGAGAAGGAATGGGGTGTTAAGATTGCTGCTTTTGATGCTGCATGGCTTCCATGTACTCATTGTGGCCATGAAACTACAGCCTGGGAGGAGCTGGGAGAAGAGAGTGTGTGGAATAGCAATGGGTATGAGAGGAGCTGGGAGAAGAGAGTGAGTGGAATAGCAATGGGTATGAGATGCTGGAAGGGAAAAAATGGATGTAAATGGGAAGTAAAGGCTAGAGTCAAAGGCAGGCTGGAGCAAAGGGGTACTGAAGAAGTAAGAAATGCTAACTCCAGTGCCTCAGCATTTCCTTGATATCAGAAATAGCATAATAGTTACTGGAAAATTTTTCTAGTTTCCATGTGCTGTGCAACTCATGTTAACTGTGAGACTCTTTCATTGTGATCACCTACCCTGTGTCCTCAGGGGATTAAGTTCTGAGTATCTAAAAGTTCTTAACTTCCTGATGATCAGTTCTTCCTGAGAGTTAATATAATTGGAAACCTCAGAAACATTTATGCCAAAATAAATATCTTATTAAAAAAAAATTAAAAGAATATTAATGTTTAAAAGTAAGGCATCTAAATTGGGAAGTGATTTTTCCAGATTTATAATCTGATTAAAACTTGCAAAGGAAGCACAAATATAATGTCAAATTAAGAGTTTCTGTTGTTCCTGACTGACTCTGCAGGACAGACAGTGTATGTAGAAGTAGCACCTACTCTGTTTGTTTTCTCCTTGCTCAGGTTTTACTCCTGCATTAGTCCACATTGTTCAGACTCAGCTCTCAGTAAAGAAGTATTAATTTCCTCCTGCAGTTTTCTGATGTATTTAACAGTTGACTACCAAATGCTTTGGAAGGATTAATTTTTTTTTACTTTATACAGGGGAAGCAACAGCCAGATTAAAATCAGAAGATGATTTGGGAGTCTCTATTGCATATACGCAAATATGATGAATTAAAGGATTATCTGTGACAATATGGTTCTGGCACTTGCTACTTTTCCATTGTTTGGAAAACAACATTCTGTAAATGTATTTATTTTACACAAGATCTCCTTGGGCTCTTTATGCTTTTTTACATCATTGTCTGCTAAAAACATAGGAAAAATGGAAAATAATGTTCTCCTTTAGAAACCTCACAAGTGTCTGTGGGAGTTATTTATCTGTTTAACAGCATACTACAGCAGAAGTGGTCATAGAAATAAGTGAACTCTTAACTGTATTAGTCTTTGTCACAGTTTGTAGAGGAGGAATTTCATTGCAGGTTTAAATGGTGTGATGTATCTCTGTGTTCACTTTGAATTACATATAGATGATCTCTTTTCACACAACTGTGAAATCAGGAAGTAGTACATAATGCCATAGTATTAATTAATTGAAGAGGTGGACTTCACATCTGCTTTTGAATACTGTTGCCACATGCTCAATTAATATAGAAGGGTTGTAAACATTGAAGCTAACCAGGAAATGGAAGGCATATAAATGTGTCGGGTTTTGAGATCGTTGTGAGAACATGTGCTGCTGCTTTAAATTGCAGTCAAAATCTCTGCAATTAAGGTATGACATGTTTTTCTGGTAGTGAAGTTTTCCAAATTATGTTAGAAGCATATGATTCTCCTACAGAATCGCATGACTATTTGAGCCTGCTACTTAGATCCCAAAGTACTGTGCTTGAATTACAGGCTGTTAATTTCACATTAATTAGAAAATTGCCTTAACGTCCAGGTCCAGTTTTAATGACAAGGAGTCTTTGAAGTTTCCATTAATTTGGTTTTACTTACTCAGTAGTCAGATGTATTTAGTTTTAAATCTTATTAATCTATTATCATTTAGGGACAGTAATAGTAATCAGTTAAAAGTCTATTGTATATATTAAAACTGTTTGCTCATTTAGATTGTTTAGTGTTTTTATTAAAATCTATTTTAAACTGATTAATAGGAATTTATGTATGAATTTGTTCATATGAATGTAGATAACATTTAACGAAAGTAAAGCTCCCAAACATTTAGCTTAGATAAAGGGTCCCTTAATGAGCTTCTTATAAAACCCAAGCTACTTAGCATAAATAATGACATTATGATTTATTGCACTTTTGCATAGTTAAGGAAGAAACTCAAGAAGTGATTAATTTATGTTCTTAAATTTAATTTCTTTGCAAAGTAAATATTTTTGCATTTTAAAAAATCAGTGTATTCTTACATTGATTGTTGTAATTATTTTTCATAATACAGTCACAAACTCCAACCAGTCTTCTATCTTGGCCTTTAAAATAAATTACTTCAATAGATAAAAACAGCTAACTGCATTGGAATAATGGATGTTATGAAAAAAACCAGAAACAGTCACATCCATTTAGAGAAGCTATGCTAGTACCTGGAGCACAAAAAAATAAGAAATCTGCCCAAATAATTTGTTCTCATGGGTATGTGATACATTAATAGTCAGCTTAAAACATCTGAAAGTTATCCACCTCTTACAGAATACCATGCTTGTGGTAGCTGAAGATGTTTCTTAATTGCATTCCCCTGCCTGTAGCAACTTCACATTTCATAGAGGCATCTTATGTAAACTGGAAAGCTTACTGTAAATTCTTCCCTAGAGATTTCAGAGTCACAGAATGATTGCTGAGTTTGGAAGGCACCTCTGGAGATCATCCAGTCCAACCCCTCTGCTCAAAATAGGGCCAACTAGGGAGCAGACTGCTCAGGACCATGCTCTGTTGTGCTTTTAGCATCTCCAAGGATGGAGTCTCCAAACCTCTCTGGACAGCCTGTTCCGGTGTTTGACCACTGTCATAGTAAAAATATTTTCTTGTGTTTAAAGAGGATTTTCTGTATTTGAGTTTGTGCCCATTGCCTCTTGCTCTTTCATTAGGTGTCACTGAGAAGGGTCTGCCTCTGTCTTTTTTGCTCCCCCCCAACTGATATAAATGCATTAATGAGATGCCCTCGAACCTTTTCTTCTTGAGGCTAAAACAGTCCCAGCTCTCCTAGCCTTTCCTCATATATCAGATGCTCAAATCCCTTTAACATCTTCATGATCCTTTGCTGGATCTGCTTTGGTATGTCAACACCCAAAAGAATCATCTAGAGGGCTTGGCATTGTCTATGCTTTGTGCCAAAGTCAGTCAATATTGTACAGGCATTTTGTGTTTCCTCATTTTCAACCATTTGAGTCTGAAGTATCCTATTACTGAATTTTTAAAAGTTTAGGTTTTGTGCATGTGATTCTTTCAGAAGGCACAAGTTACCAAACCCAACTTTAAATCTTCATAAGCAATTTTATTTTAGTAGTATTATTATTTAAAAGATTATTAATCGTTTTAAAGAATAGCTCAAAATCAATCTATGTCAATGAAGCATTCCTTTTATTTAGTGTAATTTATAATTGTGTTATCATAGATTCATACCACTGTAGGTATTGACTTGACATGGAAAACATGTAAGTCCCACCACTGTTTCAAATCCCCTGTCTTCTACTAGAGACAGTAAAAGAGTGAAATAGACTGATATAATGGGAAATAACAGACATGTTAAAAACTTGATAACAACAATCCTACACTGTCAAAGAGCTGTAATTGATCTTTGATACCTTTCCTTTCACCAAATGTGCTTGCTATGTCCAGTGTTACTTTAACTTAAATTATGCAGTTGTTGAAGGCATACCTCTAGTGAGTTAAATTCCAAATTCCCAAATATTAATTTATGACAAGGATCATCAACTTTAGCTCAATTTAATTTTAAATCCCAAAGTGTGCATTGAAATTTCAATGAATATTTCTAGTGCTAATTACTCAATTTCTATATTTATAAGGGAACTGGCATCTCATAAATATCACATTGTGCTATTATCTCCATATGTGCTTGTTCCCTCTAAATATAGAAAATCAGCAATTAGCACTAGAAGTATTCATTAAAGTTTGAAGGTAGATAAATAACAAGTAGGAATACCATTTATTTATTATAATTTACAAAGCAAATAACATCTAACTGCTTCTTTATTTGATTAATGTGCCCCATATCGCCAGTTACACTAAATACTTAATCTGACTGAACTACCACTAGATAAAATTCGTACTACTTAGTAAGACAATATGCTAAATGGCTTGTCAATTTTGGCATGGCAGAACACCTTGTTAACTTTCGATTAGCCTCACCTCTAATGTTACGATTGCAAAACCATCTTAGAAGTACCTTTTTTCCCCCACATCTAGGACTACTTTTTTGTTTGGTTTTTTTTTTTTTTTTTTAATAGAGAACAAAACCACAAAGTGCACCAGGGGTATACTTTATGTTAGGAATGTTATTTCTTCCTTTTTTTTGAGAAGCTGTCTGTGAAATCAGTGAGCCACCTGTACTGAAAGCTGAATCAGACTGGAAGGTACAAAACTGAGAAAATTAGCCTTATTATACAACATAATCTCTCCAAAACACATTCTCATGATAATTTCTGTACCATGGATAATCTAGCTCGTTTCTCTTTGCACTTACTAACTGTTGCTCATTTGGTGCTGTGCTGTTTGCTATGTAGAGCAGATGATATGAAAACTTGTCAATACCTGTCCAGATATCAGTCTTAAGTGTAAAGATGATTGAGTACAAAGCTGTAATTTTCTCTAACAGTATCCATGTCTCCCTTTGCACCAAAGCTCAGGGCAGGTGTTGGTTTACAAACCAGCACGTGTAAAATAACCTATAAGCAAGGGAATGTTAGGGTTAATAAGCTACCTTTCCTGCTCTTTATCCCTTCCTTGACAGTGCTATGATTTGCACTGAGTGATGAGTTGGATGTCTTTCCACACAGCCTTAACTATCAGTGATACATTTGAAATACGAAATTATTCTTCCCCGAGCAATTCCATTTTCCTTTAAGCATACACTCAACAGAAAACATTAAAAAGAAGTATTGATTTTATAGTTTCTTGGAAATTAATTTTTTTTTTTTTTTTACAAAAATAGGGATAAAGAAACCTTTAGAAAATCCCATTGTAATTTCAGACTGATTTTCTTACTGTCTTAAGGTTTGTTTCCTTTTTTGCCAGTGTTAGTTCTTAACATGCAGATACTCACATGTTTCTGAGGAAATAATTCCAACTTAGATTAGTTTCACATCTCATATAAGCCAGTATACTTAAGTAGTATATGGCTGCTTGATTTACACTAGATCTGACTTTTTTCTGTGTGTATATAAAATGATTGTGTGTTGTACAATTATTATAACAGGTACCACATATGAAAGGTTGTACATTTTCATCTAAAAAAATAATAACCATATTATCTGGAAGAGGATCTTCCAGATAATATGCTTACCAGTGCTGAACAGAAATTATATTTATAGCTGGAAGTATAGAAAAAGAAAATGTTACCCATTGATTATTATAACAAACTTATTTACCCAAATAAGCCTGATTGCAAGTGCTTGTAATGGTAAAACAGAATAGAGATTGGGAAGAATGGAAATTGAACCAAAGTGCTTTTGTGACAGGGGATACTGTTGTGTGAAACTTTGACTACGTTAGTTAGGTTTTTAGGCAACATTGTCTGCCATTTTACACCAGTAAAATCTCTGATGTTACTGAATATTTTTTTGTCCCTCATTCTATGCAAGAATGCATTTTGGGACAATTGCTTTGAGAACTTCTACAATTTTCTGCAAAACCATAGTAAAGCAACATCATAGTAAAAAAACACAGAAAATGAGGGCATATTTTCATGACTCACTAATTATCTGAGGTACCTAACTCTGATTCCAGACTTTGACAAAAACAGCCTGGCTATCTCCCTGTTTGGGAGGCAGCCAGTGTGCTCCAAAGACCTAAAAAAGAACCCCAACGGCCCAGAGAAGTTCACCAAAGGAGAATCCATGACCGGCACTTGTTACATAGGAAGGAAGAGAAATGATTTGCCAACAGCAAAGGAGAAGACAACACCTGGGACCGGAGGCCCAAAGGGAAGAGAGATCAGGATGGTTTGAATAGGCCACAGCAGTCGCTCAATCTTAATTTTTCTGTAACACTTAAACATGATACAAGCTTTGCTACAGATGTCTCTGTTAAATTTATCATGTTTTATTTGTAATTGCCTTTTGCTTTCTGAAGTGCTACTTTATGACACATATCTGATAAAGCATAATACTTGCATAAAGCAAACATTTCCATACAATGATTTTATTTCTGTCTTATCTTGTACGTGCATGCTTAATATTCTTAACAGATATTCTCACCTCAGCTTTTGAGAATGTGTAATGCGCTTAGCATTTTAAAGTAGGATAAGCAGAAAAACTTATAAAATGGAGGAAATTTAAACACTTAGTACCAGACTGTGAAGGTAATCATATTTAAAGCAGGTGGTGACAATAATGACAGTTTTGCTGGCTGAACTAACAGTAGACTACTCCAAAGGAAATCAGGATATGCTTTCAGAAGCTTTGGAGTATGTAATGATGTATGGACTCATAATGTACTGCAGCACTGGCCTTAAAATAAGGATAAACCTTGATATAACTTAACATTACAACTTGAAAGGGAGTAAATACTTAGAAGCATCGGATAACTTTCACCCTTACATGTACTTCATGCTGTTGGCATTAGCGTGTTTCACTGTGCATCAGATAAGGCTGCCCCTTGACTTTGCTTTAAATTTATTGTCTTTTTTTAATGCACTGCTGAAGGTGAATAGATGTCAAGAATGATACATTAGCTAATGTCTAAATGTATTCATATCGAGAAATTGAAGGACAGTTAGTTAAATGCAGCTGGATGGCAGGAAAATAAATGACAGAGTTCTCAGAGTGTCACTTAGAATTTCATGGTTGTCAGTCATCAGAATAAATTCCAGTGTGCCTATAATGGGGACTCTAATTATATACATAAGAGGAAAGCTGGTTTTCTATTTTGGCTCTTAAATTAAAAAAAAAAAAAAACAAAACCCACACCTTTCAGTATCACCTCTTTTTATAATATTTTTTTACATATGGAAGTCATCTGTACTAAGCTTATCATATCTGAGCGCTTGAAGTATGAATGCTAATATTTAAAATACTGCTTCAAGTCCATTATATAGTTTAATTATTATTAATTGGTGTATTTTCTGGTAATACATGATGAATTAGACTTGTTCAGTCATGATTCTGTAAGAAGATTAAATGAAATCTTTTCATTTTCAATCTCTTACCAATAAACATGGCTATATTTTTACTGGGAGTTACCAGATATTAATTTTACTCTAGGTGCAATGTTAGCTGCATTAGATCTTACAGATGGTTGCAGTCCTACAGACTGGGTGTGTTGAAGTTCCTGAGAACAAATCAGAGGATTCAGCAATAATTATTAACCTAAATGTCTCTAGCTGAAGTAACCTAACAGGTGATGAACTACTGGCTACAAAATATTATACAGCCTTATCTCTCCTTCTGGTGATGACTACCTTTGCCAGGATCTGCTCTCCTTGCCTACACTCTACTCCACTATGCCCCCAGTCCATGGAGACTGCAACCTGTACTGGGTTTGGGTGCTGACACGGGGGGGCTGCAGGGTCGGCCCCTGTGAGGA
>NW_009636281.1:0-19979 GCF_000690535.1 Cariama cristata
GGCTGCTCCAGCGGTGGCAGCGCGCTAAAGAGCGGGGCTCAGCCGGCCGCTGGGATGCGGGGGAAAGATGGGCAGCGCCGCTCTGCCCTGATCCAGCACTGGTGAGTGAGCGCAGCGCCCTGCGCCCGCCGGAGAGCCTGTCCCAACTCTGTCCCTCCGTGTTGCATGGCCATAGAGTGGTGTCTGCGCTGTGATGTCCTGTCGGCTGTTGTAAACCCCGGGTTTCCCCAACCAACACCACCGCGTTTACCGATGACCCTTCCGCCAAAGGAGTGCTGTGGTCCCTTCGGGGTCCTGGGCCTGCCTGCGTGGCAGAGCCGTGGGCAAGACAGAGCACAGGCTGAGTCGGTGCATCCACGCCGCATGTCACAGGCACGGATTCCAGCTCGGGTCCCAAATGCTGCATAGCTGCATTAGCACAGTCAAGCACCTGAGCTGATCAGACCTATTTCTCAAGAGGACCCTTCGCCTGGGCTCAGGGCCAGGCTGGCATGGCTACCTCTCTCCCGGTGCGGAGTCTCCTCCCTGCACTCCACCGCACACATGTTCACAAAATGTCAGAGCAGTGCAGAGGGGTTTTGCAAGGGTTTGTTTCATGTGACTCACCGATACAGTCAGGTTTTGACCTATCTTTCCACTGAGTTGTGACACTGGGACTTTTTAACTTTCTCCAAAACATTGCCCCAAAGTGCCCCAAAGTAACACCAGGATCTTGTGGCTCCCGGGGTGGTGCAGTCACATGCTCCCTGTACGGCAACCAAAGCTGTATCTATTTTAAGAAGAAAACTGTGATTAAAGCGTTTGCCTAGGCAGGTATTTCAGTCTGCTTTGACTTCCATGTGACCTGTGGCAAGTCACTAGCCCCCTTCCGTGTTTCACTTTCCTACCAGCAACATAAAGAAAATATCATTTTCAGCGATAACAATGCTTTCCTACCCCACAGACATATTGAGAATGAATGTGAAAAACACTCTGAGGCTCACAGACATTACAGCAAGTATTAGACATAGGTGATAATGGAAGATGGACAACTGAACACTACAGATGTGATTATCCTTCAAAACAGGAGAAATGGAGAACCTGCAGAAAATAAATATGCAAGGCAGCCTGCTGAAGTGGGGAAGGGATGCCACAGTACAAAGAGAGCAAGGAGTGAGCTTTGCATTGCTGAAAGTGTTTCTTCTGCATGTCCCGTGTATGATTTTTTCACGCTTTTACATGTCTGATGTCAGTGACTTAAAGAAACAATAAAGAGGTACCCCATGTTTGTATGGAAAAGCTGCCTTACATATCAAATGAACTGTTATTTTGGCAATCAGGCATACCATTTACAACAGAGAAAAATCTTTATCTCATCCATGTGACAAGTATATTTGGAATATTCAGTAAATTAAATCAATCAACAAAATTTACTGGGTTAATATATCATGATTTAAATTCCTATAGCAGTATCAAGCAAGAGACAACATCATTTAAAAAAAAAACAAACCCAAACTAAGACCTGAAGTCAGTATTTCAATTGGTAACTAAGTTGATCCCAGTTTACTGCCACTAAAATTTGAGCTACGTGAAATTACATTCTTCTGAATCTACGCATCAGAACATCTTATTTTTTCTTTTATTTTGTATTTATTAGTCTAAATTGGTATTACACACACTCATAGAGAGGGAATTTGTCATTAGTTCTGACAACTTTCTGTTACTGTTTACCCCAAATACCTCCAAACTGCAAAAAAGTTCTGTACAACTGCTGAACAAGATCTTCACACATCCTTTCTGGATGTTGGATCAGATCAGAAAATCTGATAATTGACGATGAGATATTTCACTGTGAGCCGACTGATGTGCTTAAGTTAGCAGTAACAAATGAATGAGAAGTCCATCTGTGTAACTTTTGTTTCATGCGCACCGTTTCTCCAGATATTTGCATTTAGCTGCATGTCTAATGGTAGTCCGGCAGAAAAAGTAAAAACTTCAAGCAATCTTATGCTTACTCTGCTGCAAACATTTTTTTCAGTCAATAAATGGATACTGAAGGCTGTAAGATTAAAACACTTGAGTTTTTTTTTTGTTTGGCTGTTTTTTATAAGGTGTATTTCACTAAGATTCTGCTAGATGTACAACACTTTAATATTTGTT
Organism: Cariama cristata; assembly: GCF_000690535.1. Lineage (NCBI taxonomy): Eukaryota > Metazoa > Chordata > Aves > Cariamiformes > Cariamidae > Cariama > Cariama cristata. The sequence continues at coordinate 2,140 of NW_009636281.1, forward strand.
CTTCATTTTTCTAGGTAGCATCCAGTGCTTTGCTGCTGTGACAGGCATAGCTCTTCTTAAATCAGTGGGATATTCCAGTGTTTATGGTCAAATTGTGTTTAAATGCTTCACTGCATCAAGATCATTAAAATGCATTATGGTTCGGAGGAGTAAGAGTAAACGAGCTCAGATGTATGGAGAACTGGGTGCCTGGTTACTGTATAACCTCGCAGTACAGCTAGGAGGGATGCCCCGCAGAGTGGTGGCAGTGTGTAAAAAAACAACTGGGAAACTACGAGTGTGAGAAACAGATCGCAGGACTGGACATTCAGTGTCTGCACAGGATTTTGAATGTAGAAGTCATCATAATGATTCACAGCTCTTACACCGTGCTTTTTACTTATAGGCATGTAAGACCTTAAACAAGGAGGTAGGTATCATTATCTCTGTCTTCCATATAGGGAAACCAAGTCATTAGACATGGAAATGACTTGTTCAAAGTCACCAGGATCAGAGATTGAGGAAGGAATTAAAATCAGACTTTCTGAATTCCAGTCTAGTGTCATTGCTGCTCAGCAACTCAGCTTCTCTTAAAACTGTTTTTTTTTTTTCTAATTTGTAGTTTCTGAAGCACCGTGCTATAAATAGTACACACATACTGTGACAGTGTTTGCTCTCTGCTTTTAGGCAGTGCTTTCATACATTTCTAAAGCACAAACATGCTTTGCATTTTGAGATCTCGGAGGATAGCCCTATCACTTCTTTACAATTGATGTTTGACTTTTTTTTTTTTTCAATAACCCTATTTTTCTCTTTCTGTTTGTACAGCATATTGCACCGGATTTCATCAGCATTGCAAAATTCTTTTCATACATCAGCCTTTAGTTTTCAGTGAGGATTTTAGGTTCCCAAGGAATTCAGGCTCAGGCCACACTCATTCTCTTTACAGTTAAAATGTTTATTTGTTTTATATAGGGTGGAATAGTTGGATTTTGACTGAGGCTACCATCTTTTTCATTAATTTAATTTCTGTCAGCGTACAAAGCTACTGAGCCAGGTCGACTGGTCTCACTTACAGTAAGATATCTAAAATGTCTTTCTGAAGCTATTTAACAGACCTACCCTGCTGCAATGTCTGTCACAGTCTGGCTGGCTGTGTCTAAAAATTAAAAACAGAATCTATATTCTTACCACAGAAGAATTTACTTACAACATAAAGTGTGGTCATTTAGATTTGAAGACAAATTAATAGAAGACTCAGTTTTGCTAAACTATGCTGATGTCTAACACATTTTATTTAGTTTTCTGACTGCCAATGCTTTTACCTCAAAAACACCTTACCCCTAATAATCTGCTGTCATGAAATATTTTTATGTCATTCTCTAGCCAATCCTTTCTTAAGCTTTATGATAATCTGGTAGATCTTACTTTTTTATTCATTGATTGATGATGTCTGAGACCAGTAGACAGATTGGGGACGTTTGTTTGCCTCTGTCCTGCCAAACCAGTTCTGTGGGTCAACAGCAGATTTCAGTTTCAAGGCTGTCAACTTTGCCTTTTGCAGGAGTATCGTTTTCACTATAAAAAGCTTTTTAGCAGTTTTTAGTTTTCGTTCTTTTGTTCTTTTGTATTGATTTTTATTTGCATTATTCCATAAGCAATATTTGAACTCCAAGATTAGAACTGTCAGCATAATCTTAAAACTTTACTTAAAGGTTCACTTAAAGCAAAAACATTAAATCATTTCAGTGCCAGATATAAACTATTAAATAATTCAATGTGTACTTTTTCAACAGACATAAATTATTGACCAGAAAATGGCACAGCGAAGCCCAATCTTCCCAACTCTTGCCCCTTCTGAAAGGTACAGTTTGGAATGTAAAAAATAAAATCTTCATATTGCAGAGTATTATGTGTCTCTCCGTTCCCTAGATATAGTAATGCTATGACTTGGGACTTTAGCATTAGTATGCAAAGCAAAGTGAAATACTGTAGACTCATTCAAATCATGGCCCCAATCACAATTCTTTACTCAGCTTTTACTTAACCCTTTCCCAAAGAAATTAAATAGCTTAAACTTTAACTGAGCAGAAGTCCAAGAATACTATACTTTAGCCAGTCTTCTAATAGCATGGAATAAGTGTGAAAACTCAGAGCCAGAAGTGACCTTTTTTGGAGTCCTCATACATTTCTATCAATATCATCACGGTGAAAGTAAACTGTTAATTTGGCTCATTAACAGCGAACAACACGGAGAATACACAGTAAATAACAGAGTTCCAAGAAAAAGATCTCCTCTTTCAAAGTGGGTTTGAATTTGTATATTCCACTTATGCTTCTGAAAATTTCCTTTATTCTCTACAGAATATAGTGGCAGGAAAAGATTGCATGTGTTAGCAGCCTGATTTTTTTTACTTTGAGCACCCATTATCTCCATTGCTTTCCATGGAAGCTACGCAGGGCAGAGCTCTCTTGAAAAATCTAGACAATTATTCAAGATACCCAAATGTAAGCTATTTTGGGGGAAAATTTGACTTTTAAGACTATTAGAAGCTTGTAATAATTTTGGTCTCTCCTCAGTTTCTACACCTACGTATGCTCCTGGGCAGTTTGTGGGGGAGCAAGCTTCTGTATGGTATTACAGGATAGCTATAGAGAGTGAAAAAAGGAATGGACACAAGATACTCCTTTTTAATCTCGGTCTGCTCCATTTAATTTGCAATATCTACCTTCTACAGTTACTGCTTTGATTAAGCCTGAAAACTGTAGAGACAAATAGCATTACTTTTGAAACTCAATAGAAGGGTTTTGAATTTGGATTGTTAATCAAATTATAGTTCTGAATTGAAACTACTTTTATAACGCTAATGTCCTTTTCCTAAGATCTGATGATTTTGTAAGCTTCCTTAAAGAGTAGGAAAAAGAGCAGGAAAAAGAGCCTGACCTGCCTTTGTACAAGCTACACGCAGTAGCCAACACAGCACCCGCTTATTTGTAGCAGCGGGCTCTCTCTCTGCGAGTATTTTGGTGCTTCTCCCCAGCACTGCTACTAAGATAGTATGGCACTGTCTCCAGTGGAAAGACATTGCAGAGTTTTGTGTGAAAACTCAACAATATCCGGATATTCTTCTTCACTAGACGGGTGCGAAACATAGCGCTGCATAGCCAGGCGTTGACAGCAGTCCCGTTGGCATCTGCGAGCCTGGTGGATCAGCTGGAAGACAGGATCCTAAGCCATGAGAAAACAACGGCAGCTCTTGTGGAACACGCTTTTCGCATTAAGGAGGACATTGTTTCCACTCTGCACAGAATGCAGAACAAAGGGGGGGGAGACCGGTTGGCTAGGCAACTCTTGGAAGAACATATCCGAAACATAACGGCAATAGTGAGGCAGCTTAATCGGGACATTGAGGTATGTTAAGAATTTTTCACAGGACTTACGCCATCTCAGCTACTTATTTCTTTTAATTTACTCAGGAAGTTTACCACAGGATAAGTAAAGGTCAGACAAGGTCTGAAGATCCTGTAAGCTTATAAATTGTTTTTATAACTTGAAAAACTGTTTGTAAGTTACATAATTCTTTCAGCGGCTATGAAAATAGCACAGGATATTAGCATATAAACACAGAAACCTTTGTGGTACTAATAAGCTTGCTTTCAAAAGCTGTGCTGGAAAACCTTGAAAAAATGAATTAATGCGACACTAATACCCGGCTCAACTTCAGTCCAAAGGCTGTGCTGTATAAACACTAGCAAATGCCTTAGCTCTACAATAAACTTACTTTCACTTCCAACTTACTGACACCAAGTAGCCAAACCCAATTGCTCATTTTTATGACCTAATCATACGCAGATACGCGTGACTTCACGTCTGACCTCTGCTGCAATGAGCAACAGGGGTGTCATGGGGAAAGGATAAAAATTAATATTGAAGTCTCCGTTTCATTGTCAAGTTATACTTTATACATATTATAGTATTTATGTGTAGATTGGACACTAATAATAAATAATAGATGATCTAAAAGGTATCTGGTTTAGTATGACAATACAAGACAAAGCTTTTACTAAAGTAATAATAAAATGGTATTTGATGTTACTGACATACTTAAAAATAATGAGTGACATTTTAAGTGTACATTAAATGTGACATACTGAGTTTCTATTTGCATATGAATGCTTTGTAGATGCTACAGGAACAGATACGTGTCAGAGACAATCTCAGCTATGGAACAAATTCTACCCTGAAGAGTCTGGAAATGCGGCAGCTTTCTGGTTTAGGAGATCTTCGGGGAAGAGTTGCAAGGTAAAAGTCAACATGGAAGTATATTTTGGGGACTAGCTAGTGTTGTTTTAATCTTGACATATGAATGTTAATAGTAATGGGCTGAATTCAACTTTGGCAAAATTCCCAGGACAATTTTGCTCACTGTTTTAAAGAAAATGAATAATAATCCTTTGCATTCCAGTATTACATATTAAACTTAACAATATCACCCTTAATTCCTGAAATTCCTGAAATTAGTTTTTAACAAATTGCCTCAAATTCTTGAGGAATTTGGATTTGGTTCAGCTTTAAAAAGTACTACAGTTAGACTGGTCTATCTTTGAAACAAATTAATTAGCACAATTATAAAGGCAGCACAGAACAATCTGCACTTGTAAAGAACAGAATAGTTGCACGTTTTTGCATATATTTTAGAAGTAAAAATCTGTGCATTTAGTTATTGGTTAGCCATATTAAAAACTACATAGGCTGCCTGACACATAAGGAACAGAAAACTATAAAATAATAGAGGTTTTACAGGCTACTTGAAACTCCAGGTTACAATTGTGCAACTCCACGGACTTCAGGTTGTGCCATCAATGACACATTCACAAACCCCAGTACAACATTTGCTTCAGTGTTTGTAAAGTTGAACACAAAAGACAGAGGATGTGTACAGCTATAGAAAAAAGGACCTAATCCGGCCTTAAGTAGCTTGGCTAATGACTTTGATAGAATTATACTTGTCCTGAATTTGACCTATTGTCTATATTGTACAGACAATTTTTCTTTTTTGTACTTCAATTGATTTAGTGATAACCTTCCACAGCCTACAAAAATAACCAGGGAGGGATTTTTCTTGATCTAAAGTTTTGTCATAAATTAATTGATCGTTAGAAGTTTCCACTTTAACTTCCACAACCCATTTTGTAAAGAATACTTTAGAGGGGTTTTACATACTCATTTTTTAATTTCAAGTTATGCACTATCCTTTAGTAATCAGGAATGAACTAGACAAGTGTATTTAGTCAAATCAGAAAACTGATTTAAAAGATATAGAGAGATATATACACACACCCATATATCTATCTCACTGAGAAATCCCCGACAAATTTACATGCTTAGACTTTCCTGCTTCTTTATATAAGAAGTCTACTTTGAGATCATACTACATCCAGAGAGGGGTCCATATTTGGAGCAACACAGTTACTGACACCTTGTGAAGCAAAACATGGTGTCTTTGCTTTCAATAATAGAACTCAAGTGAATAAACACATGTCAGCATGAGCTTCACAATGGGGCCCTTGCCTGTCCTGAGTACTTGGTATGGGGATCGGTGGCAGACTAGCACAGTCTTTGCCAGGTTTTCTTCCTTTATTTACTTCGGGCAACACCCTTGTACTGTGGATGGGTTGCAATTTATCTGAAAACTGTATGAGATTATACCATCTGCCTTATGTCAGACTGTGCAATGAATGTTGGATATTTGTATTCATTACCATAAGGGATTCAGTTTATTGCCTTTTAACTGTTACCTTCTATTCAGCATTATGCTCTCTACATAAAAATTTTCCCTGAATGAGGAAGAAAATAATCTTCCCTTTATCAGAAATCAAGTTAAAGCAGTGTTCCATAGGAGAAAGCTATTTGCCTTTATTTACAGACATATTTTACTTTGAAAAATAGTGTTCCTGTGGGTAATGATTATAGTAATATCTGGAGATCATGGTCAAAATGGCAGATTGTTATGCTGTTGGCACTATACAGATACCAGAAACTTTCCCTGGGATAAACACTTTCCGATTACTTTAGCCAGTGTTCCTTACATAAAATAAGCTGAACTCACCTAATGTAATTTTACTTTTACATCTAGTCCTGCTAGCTTTCAGATAAGTTCAAAGAGTGAAACCTTAGAACCATGATCACATTACTGTGGGTTACTGACTTACTATGCATCAGCTCTCAGCCACAGTCAAGGTACTACGTACGGCTCAGGCTGCAGTGACAGCAGGCTAATTTAACTGCAAGCACATCACGTTTGCTCTAGGCTAGAAGTGTGCCGATGGACAACCACTGTGAAACAGTTTATATATGCCACGTGATAGTAAATCACCTAGATCTGAGCCTTTTGATCCTGTAATAATTTTCATGTTAATCTCAGGATTCTGGTCAAATTTCTGTTCCAGTAATTACATGCATACTAGACATCCGATTCAACTTCAATATTGGAGAGAGTGGTGTTTATTTCCTAACACCAACTGTTCTGTAACATGTCAATATATCATCAAACAACTGTCTTATTATTTCTTGAGAGCTGCTGCTTTTAATGATGAGAACAGGGATCCCTACATGCACATACAGTTCTGAAGCACAGCTCCAAAACCACACTACCCACAGCTCTGGAGGAGTGGGATTTGGACAGACCTCATAGCTGACCTCACCTGCATCACAGAATCAATGAATATCCCTCTCAGAGGAAGACTGAATACACGTTACAGCTCATGTTTCTGGGCCATTTCTCATTAAGCACAATTTATTGATGAATTTCTAAAGCATCATTCATGTTCAGCACGAATGATGCTGTACATTTTCCTAAGAATCAGCATTATTATTAAGTAAAATACTACCTCTATTAAATTCAGTAACACATTCAGCAGAAAATTAGATAGATGTCAATAGATCCATTACTCCAGCCTCCTGTCCCTGATGTTGGCAATTTTATATGATAGACTTACCAATTCTATTCCTAGTGATACTAGATCATAAAACTCATGAATAGTGCCTTTTCATTTACTGACAGAATAACTTGTGGACTATGATCATTTGTCTGGAAAGTGTAAATACAGCACTCTGCTCAGAACCATAGCAGTAGCTGTCTCTAGAAGCTTCCCGATAGCTGAAACATCCAGAGAAATGGCAACTATACATGTTCAAATTGGGCCTACTTTGCATATATAGATGTTTTTTTATATATATTATAGATCTGATTCATTTCAGACACTCTGGACTCATTACATGTAGGCAGATTTTCCTACACTGCACAGAAAATGAGTCTGATGCATCTGGGATGCACTGCATTTATGAACTTCATAAGTACAATAAATCTGCTGCACTCTGGCTACTTGCTGTGTAGGAGATGGACACAACAAGGACTGATCTGGGCTCCCTGATCCAGGGTATTCAGAATCTACCAGCTCTGCTGTTCTTGCCCAGTGGATCCCCTAGACGTATCAACTTGCCTTTCACTAGTTGCTCTTCAACTACTTGTTTTTCACCAAAACACTGGTCTTTTAGTTGAAACATCTCCTGTTGTATTATAACAGGAACATTAAAAATCTGTATGTACCATTATAGTATATTTATATAGCATCCTGTTGCAGGGTATTGGTGTAGTTCTCAGCTTTATCGAGTCCCTGGTGATACTGAAGAGCAACCATTGTGTTTTGATTTCTTAGAGATTGAAGACAACAAAAATACTCTTCAATGTGCCAGAAAAATAACTACTGCTTTCGCTTACCATGACTTGGAAGGCAGTTGTTTGATAATTTCATTGTTTATATTAAACATCACTAATTCCTAGAACTACACTGTATTCTGAAATTGAGAATAATACTTGGTACTATGAAATCTCTCCGTTTATTATTCATTTACTAATTTCATGTAAGTACACAGCTTGGCAATCAGAATGTTCAGAAAATATCCTCCAAATTCAAACAGTAATAAAACGAACACATGCTAGTGTATCTTTGGCACAAATTTCAACAGTGGATGCGTGCAACTGCACATGAAAAACTGCACTGAGTTGCTTGTATGGCCAGCTTCAGCATTTCAGACATGAAGACAGAGAATTATTTATTGTGCATTTCTTTGTACAAAATGGTTTTATATACAGCTCTTATATTTTTAAACTAGTATTCTTCCCAGAAATTTTAATCTATTTCTAATTTCTTTCATTGCGCTTTTAAGATGACCAAATCTCGCAAGTTGTTTTCAACTTCTGTCTTTATATCCATAGTCCACTGCCTTCAGTGGACTTAAACAGACAGTCTGAGTAAATTACCCAGGAACTTAAGTCCCATGTTCAGAAACATTTAGTTCTATTTTGAAGAATAATTCTATTGTCATTTTAACATGAATCTATAAAGAAGTATCAAAGCAGAACTTTCAGAGGTATGGGAAATTCAGTGGGAATTGCAGTGTGCCTTTTTTTTTCTCCTTTCTCCTCTCCTTTTTTTTTTTTTTTTTAAACAGGGAAAAATTCCAAACTATAATGTGCCCTTTTGTTTATATTGCTGATTTTCTTCCGAGCCATCATGCAGTAGAAACCTGAATCAAAAGTGTTAGAAAGTCCATGGTTTCCCATATGTTCATCTTATTATTGGCTCCCCCCTCATTTGAAAGCTAGCGGAAACATCGACTCAAGTTGTTCAATTGTTGTAAGTTTTTATCTCAAAATCACATAACTAATACCAGAATCTCATTCTTTGTCTGCAGCACATTAATGTTTTCTTCCAGGTCAAAACCAATCAGGTGTTTATGAGTATGTACAATATACATAGCAAAGAGACTTCTCTTTGACCATTTCAATATATGGAATACTGTTTTAGAAAAAAAAACAAAAAAACAAAAAACAAAAAACAAAAAAACCCAAACCACATAACAGGATAAACATTCTAGAACTACAAACAGTGGAATTTAAACTTTATTCCGACTGTTTAAAAGGGTGCCAATTACAGTATCCCTGTAGAAAACTGAAATAATCTGATTAATACATACCAGGCTGACACTAAATTAACATAGTCAGAATTTTAATGTTCCAGTTACCATGCAACTATATGACCCCTTTGATCACGTAACTGAGTGCCACAAAGAAGTGAGATGCACCGTGATTAAACCCAAAACACTGATTTGCCTTAAAAACAATTACAGATGCCTGATGTTTACATCTGCTACCTTAGTTTCAAAGCTGTTGCTTTTTAGATTTTCTGTCATGCCTCAGAGAAACAAAACTAACCATTTTTTTAAGGCCATAGGCTTCTGGTGACTAGATGTAAGATGATTTCATTCCTCTGATTCTCTCTGATCGCAACAACATGGAGGGATTTGGCTTCTCTCATGTTTCTAAAGAAACTGCCCGGTTGTAAGACCTACAAGTATGGTTCACTGCTATATAAACCTTAGCTGGTCTTCCTACAGATATTACTAATTGGTCTCACAATGCTGAGCTGCTAAACTATAAATTACTTTCCACAAGTTTTATAATTTCTATGTGCTTTTTTGCATTACTGATTATTTTCATATTGAAATTATACCGTAATACTAAGCAGATGCTTCGTTTGTCATTTTAGCTGTTACTTCCCCTTCATGTTTAATGCTAACGGTAGTTATTGTAACCGAGGTGATGAAAATGCATGTTGAAATGAAAGCCTTTGAACTGAAAAGTGACTAAAAAGATGTTAAAATGTGTCATTGGTTTAGGTAATGACTTAACATGCCTTAGCTTGTTCCATTTCACTGCGTTTTTCTCCCTCAAATTGTAACTGCTGTCTGTTCTCCATCAGTTTCATAGACCAAATTTGGTAACATTGGCAATTACGTATTTCCCTTAGAAAAAAAATATACATGACTCATACTTCACAGAGGTCTTACTCCTGAAATTACAGTACTTATATTTTCACAGCTCAGTTAATGTCCTTATTGTATTACTGTAGATGAAATCCACCTGACCAAAGTATTTTTGAAATGTGGTAGAAAATGCACATATTCTATAGCACATTTATCCTGAAAATGTTACAGCATCAAGAAATGTTCCAGTGTGAAGAAAGCAAACAATAATTATTATGTCCAGGACTGCATTTCATAGTCTTTTGTGAGACAAAGTTGCCACTGTTTTCAGTCACAGTTTTACCTAAATAAAGACTAATAACAGTAAAATTTGCTCCACATCGTTTACTACGCATATTAATTGTATACTACTATTTCACAAATAAAATAAGAATGTAAAACTGAGAGGAACATAGCCACAATAATGAAAAAATGGTCCTCAAGTATTTAGGCTTCTAGTCATGTAGGCGAAATCACACACACCTTAACAGATGTCTTTTGGAGTATGACAAAAATACGAGGTATTGAAATTCTGCATCTTTGCATTTCTAATGTGATTCCCCTGACTGATAACAACACAGTCTACGCATGTTATGTCAGTGCCAAGAAGACAGGAATGTGTGTGTCAGACTGCTTGACTTCTAGTCCCTTTTGGGAGCAGTTTGCTGAATACTGAGATGTATCACCATTCTTACAGTCTCATAAAACATTGTTTTGAGAAAGCCAGCAGTTTTACAGAAATGGATAATTTAAAAATCCTGTACCTTACATCCTATTCAGCTGCTGCTTTGCTATTTATTTTTTCAAACAGGTGTGATGCTGGCTTAGCCAGACTGTCTGCAGAGCATAAAATTACATATGAAAGACTTCAGAGCCTAAGTAAAGACCAACACACCTCCAAGCTGATCTTAGAATCGAAAATCAAAGAGGCAGAAATACAGGTATGGTATTTAGACCAAAGCAATACATGTATGGCTAAGAGTTATAGTCTAATTCACACAGACTCCATTACTGTTCATTATTATCCTGGCAGGTCACAGATTTACAAATGGAGAGGTGTATCTGCTCACAGTCCTTATTAGATAGAATGCTGGTACCTAGCTGCATTACTTACTGGTCTAACTGAAAAATGGTCCTTAATTTGCTGCCTTTAGCATGCTGTGTAGAAGAGGCTAGAATTTAAAGGCACCTGAAAGGACTCTAGGAATGACCCAAAGTCAGTGATTACTGGCCTGAATGGCTTCTTGAGGTTGGAATGTGAACATGACATGGATGCTTTACAAAACTACCACAATTCAAGCATCAGTGTCTTTCCCTGTATGTTTTGGCCTACCCAGGATGATTTTATATGTATTGGAACAAATTTTTTTCAAGGTTTGCCTAATAAAACTGGTTTTGGCTTCTGTGAATCCATTAATCTGTCTGTCAGGTTTCTCTTCCATTGGGTATGAGAATGGAAGTGAGCACTAGATACAAGCAGAGATGTATGACATTAAGAAAGAGGATTCTTCATATCTCCATCTCAAGGTCTTCCCATTTTCTTGGGCAATAAAAGTATTTTACATTCTTTGTTTTGCAGTAGGCAAGTGGTTAAAATCCACTTTGTCTTTCTCAGAAGGCTCAGTATAGCGTATTAGCAAGCCAGGAGCATATTAGCACGAATCTTGTAAAACAGAACAGTATGTTTTGTAAAACTAGGATGATTGTTTTGGTGAGAAATATTTTCTGCTAGTAATGACCTATCTCCAGTTAAATCCAGTGCTTTTATCACTGCAGTAGCCATTAGACATGAAGCGATGAAGAATATCACTTCGTACTGGTGGAGTGCTTTGCTATTCGCTGACTCTGCTCATGTGGCAACATGGAGACGTATGGATCATGTAAATTGAGCTGTCTTGAGGGGGGGAGCAAGCACAGGCTTTCAAAGCAAGACTGTTCAAATTATTTACAGCTGCAAAATTAGAGTTTTCACAGTGTTGATACTTTCATCTTGCAAGATAGTATATTTTTCATGATAAAGTAAAATGTGCAAATTCAATTATTTTTAAATGCCAGCAAAAATGGCCCTTCTTTAAGATCTCCTCTACCATTATGAAAACGTCCCAAATGAGACTGTGATGAACTGCTGTTGAAAAATAGTAAAATCTGAATTTTGTTGCAGATTTCTCATCTTCTGAGCAGAGTAGAGCAGTCAATAATGCAACAAGAAGCGAAGCTGAAGATCTCCTACAAAGAGAGCAACCAACAGCTCCACCTTCTGGACCTGAAGTGAGTGCTCGGGAAACCCCGCGGCTGCCATGCGCCTTGGAAGACAGGGCCTCCATTTTCCAAGTGCGACTGTTGTAATCTTCAGGTCTACAAACGCATGAACCTGTTTAAATACGTATCTGTGCTAAACAGGTACTGCAAAAGCACAATGGTCTGTCAAGTGGGACTTGCTTACAACAAGAATTCTGCCCCTAAGATGGTTAGGCAATTTTGAAAAGCCCATTAAGTTCCTAGTTAAGTATTCAGGCAGAACTTGTGTTAAAGAACACAACCAACGGTTTTTGTAAGAGTGGCCTGGTACCTTTTTGCAAGAACTGTATGGAGCAACGAATGCTGGAGGTGGCTGTCAAGAGCAGGGCAAGAAGTTCAACTCAAGCAACCAGGAAGCGAGGCATAGCATTCACAAAGTGTTACTGCTTTAAATTGGCTTCAAATATGAATATATAACTCAAATACCTAAATTATTAATGATAAGCTACTGTGCTACTACTAGACATCACATAGGGATATATTCAATTCAGATATTAACTCCTCTCCAGGCATTCACTCAGTGGTAGTCTTGGCTTAAGCCAGCCACATCTTTACTCCTTACTGCTTATTGCCATCCTCATGCAACCCCATCAGTTATGTCTGTAAAACTATTTGCAAACCAGATAAAAGAATAGATCCAGATTTCAAATATTCAGTGCAAAATAAAGACTGTCTAAAGAAACAGTTTCATTGGCACAATTGTTTGGTGTGAATTTGAGGCAGGTATAGGCCACATAAGTGGGGCTATATGTGAATCAGTATTGCCACTAAAATAAATGGTTACCAAATCTTTGTTCAGATTTAAGACCTATGAACATGAAGATTATAATCTGAGTGGATGACCATATTCTGTTTTCAATGCCGCAATGAATTTGCGTCTACCATGCCTCAAAATATTGTGATGTGTTTCATATAAATAACTGCTATTTTGTTGTGCTCTTTCATCTTTGTTTTAGACCTATGGACATGAAGATTATAATCTGGGTGGATGACCATATCCTCAAAATATTGTGATGTGTTTCATATAAATAACTGCTATTTTGTTGTGCTCTTTCATCTTTGTTTTCTAAAACAATGTTACTTTATCCAGTTTAGTAGCCTTAAAGTTCAAAGATTGATCTTAATATGGCATCAAGAACGTATTAAATTGTCATTAATCTTTTAATGAACATGTTCATTAAAAAAAAACTCACTGCTGAATGACAAAAAGTTCTGCTCTTTCGTATCTGCTAATTTTTATCATGCTTTTAGATTAAAAAATGCTGTCGAGGAACTCAGCAGCCAGATTTTGTCTGCACGTAGCTGGTTGGAACAGGAACATGAAAGGATTGAAAAAGAGCTTGTGCAAAAAATTGACCAACTCTCATTGACTTTTAAGGAAAACACTGTAAGTTCCATTAAAGTGTCCTAATAATACTTCTCAGGAACTATTCAAAAGCATTATTAATAACTAGGATGATGTAATTGAGAAATTTTTGAGTGAGATTTATTTATATAACTCTTTTCACTGATGTCAAGTATAATGTGCCCACAGCCTGAGAGTCTTCAAATAAATCTGATCACTTCTAAATATATCGGTAATTTAGCCTACAGTAATCAAGTCAGTTTAAACCATTTTATAAAAAATTATAATTCCTTACACCTGTGAATTCCACATAAAAGATGATTAATCAATATCTATTGCATATTTGGGAAAGACCACTGTAATTTCATATGAAGAGTAAATCATTAAAATTCTTTTTCCCGACTCCAGGAAATGAGTGAAAGAACTATAGAGATGAAATTCAACCAAATGGCAGAGAAAATTGACAAAATGGAAGAAATACAGAAGATAACCATGGAAGCACATGAAGCAAAACAGAGTGAAGAAAAGATAAATATTCGCATTGGCAAACTTCAAAACGAGATAAATGAAGATATAAAAGAAATGAAAACTGAAGTTAATGCTGGTAGGACCATAATTATCAAGTTCTTTATTCTGAATTGTGGTAACAATGATCAACCTATAATAATATGCAAAACGCCTTGGCTTGTATTGAAGTAGTTTAAAGACTTTTGGGCCAGATGTAATGGCTGCACCTATAGCATTAAAAAGGATTTTCACTAAGTGTGAAATTCACAGCAGCAAGAGGTCTTGACATCTTATTCCTTTATAAGTGCTCTCCCCAGAGCATACATTGGCATAACTTCACTGCAATAAGGGGCATTTTTGCCATCAGCACACAGTTACAGTCCTATTTTTCTTCAGAGCTTTTGCCATCTTCCTAGTGTAAAGCAGTGTTACGGTAGGAAGTACATTCTGATTGTAATTATGCAATGCTCTTGCTTTTGATTATGAACTAATTTAATTCTCACCTACAATTAGGATTTGCAGCTATCTATGAGAGCATTGGGTCTCTACGGCAAGTTCTAGAAGCGAAAATGAAGCTGGACAGAGACGAACTACAGAAGCAGATCCACCAAATGAAGCAGGAAGTTCCAACATGGGGAGAGGCTGGACCATGACTGCAAGATTTTGTCCGAAAGATTAATGTTTACCTGGCTAAACAGGCAGACTATAATCTTGTTCCAGTCTGTAATCCAAATTAAATGCATGTACCAAATGACATGCTGCTGTTGCACAGGTCCGTGTGTTTACTCAAAGCGGTAAAGGCAAGCTCTTCATTGACTAACTGACAACAAGCTTTTAGGGCTGAGGTGCTGATTTGCCACTGCACTACTCCAGTTGCTCTCAGGACATTAAGCACCGTGTAAAACTGGAGTAATATATATTGGTGGAGCTGGCACCTAATTTGCTAAAGGCATTCCAGTGCTCCCCAGTGTCATAGGCTTGATCAGGCAGGTATATGCTTACATATATATAAAAATATATATAAGCACCTGCACACCGCCCCCCCCTTTAAAAAAAACAAACAAAACCAACCCAAACAAACCCAACAAAACCCATAAGTTGATATCATTCCTTTTATATCGGTTTGGCAAGGTTCCCCCCCCCGATATAAATTACTTAATTGAAGTCAACAGACATTTTTACAGTGGCTTTCTCTACTATTGACTTCCTGGGGAGACAGAATTGGTACTAAATGGACCAATTTTCAAAGCCTAGACACCATCAGAAAATCTTCGTTTAGTTTTGCAAATATCCTCTGTGTGTGTGTGTAAACGAAGTAGTGTTATATAATGTAGTTGTTGACTAAGATGATTCATGAACAACGTAAGAAACATAACTCATGTGTTCTTAAGTATTGTGACCTTTTAAAATTAATAACCAAGTGCAGTTGAGACAAGCTAAAAGATGTATGTAGAGTATTTTATAACTGGGCATGTGTTCCTGTGACTTTTTTCATTATATTGGTAAAAACTTTGAAAGGTTTGAAAACAAAAGAGAAGGTGATAATCTAACATAGTCTGGAGAATGTACTGTAAAATAAAATGCAGTTTATGATCTGCTTAGAAATTTTTGTTGAAGTAAAACAACTGATTCTTCAAATTTAAGTAGACTAATAATTTAGTAGATTCAAATTGCTAATTGCATTTACAGTACTTCCAAATAATAATGGTGCTTATTTCCATTCCCAGAATGGATTATGTAATGAAAATCAGCACCCATATGGCATATTAATCTAGATATAAAAATCAACATATATATATTTTCCTATCTTCATTGATAGCTTGATATTGCTCCTCATGTTTGTAAGTCATGCTGGATTAAGCTCTCATGAAGAATAAAAGACTTCATCCAGTATCCTATTAATTTGTATTATTAACAGTAGTTCATATACAAAAATACTATTAATTTACACAAGCAGTACTGTTAATGTAAATGAATTAATAGGACATCTCTGCACTGTCTTTAATGGATCTTTCTTTTTGGTCAATACTACAAAACCATATTCCTATTTGGAAAAAAAAAAAAATCAGTGGCCAATTTCTCATCATTTCTATGAAAGAAGGTTTGGCCCACAGAGTCACCATATTAAAAAAAAAAGCTCAAAAAACTTAAACTCATTAACTTCAGCACGACAGCGTAGTGTGTAAAAATCAAGAAAATGCATACATCTTTACAGGATTACATTATTAGAAGTTTATATTAACTTCCTATAGAGGTGAAAATAATTAAATGTAAGGAAGATCCATGAAGTGTTTGCAACTCTGGGTTCCAATGCTCTCTGACAACAAAACCACCTCTGTTATTCCTGTTTTCTAATCATCCATGTGCTTTGAAGTATATTTACGATGGCAGCTAAGGGGAAAGCCCAGTTCACTAAAGGGAGACAATGAAATGTGTGCAGGTATTTACTAAGAATTGTCTTAAAAATTCATTCTTTCTTCATGTCTGTATCCTTATCCTTAAATATTTAGCCATGTGCAGTGGAAAAGCTATCACTGGTGTTTTATAAAAAAAAGAAAAGAACAAAGATAGAAGTAAAAGGAGACAGAACAAAAAAACAGTAATTTTTTACTTCTGTAATAGGAAATCTGTCCTTGAGAGAATCCGGTACGATACAAAGAGCGTACAAGGAATGAGAGAAACAGTTTATGTAGGACTTTTATAAAATGTTTCTCTTGTAAAAATCTTGTGTGATTCATTCAGATATAAAACAACACATAAAACCCTATCCAATTTTACTTTTGCTGCTTTGAAAATATCTTTTCCTAAATGTCTGCTAAAGCAAGTAACTAAAAGCCCCAATAAAACAATATTGAAATGAGATCTGCTGTCAGGCAGTGCCTCCAAACTATATAAAGTGCTATGTGGAGGGAGGCAGAAGTAAGAGGGACTTGTACGCTGGGAAGAGACAGGCAGAAATGGTGAGCTAGGCCTAGATGTACACACGGACATGCACAAGTGTAGCTTGCCCATCGTTCATCCTTTTCAGAGTGCTCTAACGAGTCAGTTGTGAAAGGGAGTCACATATTCCAGACCAAGAGGGCTCTGCAGAAAAACTGAGGAAAAGCCAGAATGGAAAAAAGTATTATGAAGAAAGATTGAAAAGTCTGGAGAAATAACAGAGAAAAAGAGTAAGTCAGAAGAGTGGTGGATGGAATGGAGGGTGCGTGGGCAAAGGCAAGAAAGAGTAGCTACCTGCTGCTGAAGCACAGAACAGGTTTGGAGATTTTGGAAAGAGCTGAAAGTTACAAACAATAATACATTTGATAGAAAACAAAAAACCCACAAGGATGGGCATATTAATTGATTTGTCACAATTCATGCTCCCTACTTGCCTGCTGCATTTTACTCTGCTCCAACAATTGGAAAAATAAATTCTTTTGTTTTGGTGTCCTCCCCCCCTCCCCCTTCTGCTACTTCCCTTTCTAGTTTTTTTAAGTTTTCTGCACATAATAGGTCAACAATGTCTTGTCTGCGTAGTCTGTCAGGGAGTGCTCGTATCTGATAAGTAACAGCTGAGTTCTTCAAGGAAGAATTAGAGTCCCTGAATCTTTCAGTCATCTTAAAGTTGTATGGCAAAATCCTCTCCTCAGAAAGCATGCCCCCAGGGGAATAACTCCGAAGCCAGGAGGACAATATTAAAGACCGGACGGCCTGTGAAAGCTTGATTTTGCAAAGTGGAAACCGATTCTGAAAACTGACCTGCAGAGATCCTGTAAAACCAAATAGAAGGAAATAGCTGTGCTTCAAAGTGGAGCTGCTCCCTTATTTTTCCTTTCCACACTGGTCTTCGGTGGCATTCCT
>NW_009636281.1:20010-35863 GCF_000690535.1 Cariama cristata
GTCCTTCAGGGATACAGAGGGCTTTTGATGGTGGAAGTAATGTGCTTTGTTTGTTCAACATAAGTACTTATGCTATGAGTCACTACCTGCGGGGCACCACGCACAGGTCTGCCAGAGCCCACGAACGGAAAAAGGTAGTGAGAAGAGGCAGTGTTCTTCTGGATGACACTCAAGCAAACAGAATGAGACTCAGTGTATTCGGGAAAGCATAGTACTGAATATGTACAAAATACTATTTAAAACACAAAGTCCACTGACTTAACCATAAACTCATTGAAGGAAGGGCTGGGAGGAGCCTTGAGAAGCCATCTACTCCACGTCTCCTCTTCAAGATAGGGCCAACTCTACCTAAAATATTTTTCATAGACACTTGTCTAATCTGCTTACAAAAATCTTTCAAGAACAAACCGTTCACTAATGCAGTCTATTCCAATGCTTAAAGAACACCACCCCATCACCCAAACACCTAAGCTAAACAGACTCTTGATAGGACAAGACATAATGGTCTTAAATTTCAGTCACAGAGGACATAAAACCTAATTTATTACATTCTCCCCTGTATGTCCATTTTTTTTAAGCAATCTGTATTTTACAGAAGATTCAGATGAAGTTTCACGGGGATCTTTGCCCAGTATTTCTTAAACTTTTTTCTCCTTCCTACATCCCTAAAAATAAAACACCCAAAACCCCAACAGAAAAAAGAAAAAAAAAAAAAAAAAAAGAGAGCCAAAAGCAGATCACTTCCTCTCATGAAAATCTTTCTTTTGTTAGCTATTTAGCATGCATGAGGCTTAAACCACTTGCAGCATGCAGACCATAGTATTCAGTCGGCTGTCACCTGAGTAACATAGCAAGCATCAAAGGACAAATTCACTAAAAATTTTTTAACTAGGGTACATGCCTTTTACATTAGCGTGTGATAAGACAGTAGAACTGTAGTACGGTGCAGTGAAGGACCTAACCAGAAACAGAATTATGTCAGCAGTTACAGAGCAACTGTGTTATTTAGACTCATTAAGCAAACCGAAACAGTGATGCAAGTAAGAAATTAAAAGGATGATCTTAATTTCAACATCTAGTTGTTTATGTAGTACAGTTTTATATTGTGAATATTTTGTCATTACATACCGATACAGTTCAGTGGACAGTTTCCATGTTAGAGAAAAAGGGCATGAAAGATAATGAACAGTACCATAATCCTGTAATGTCAATTTAAACTGAAATGTAATCTTTTCCTCTTTTCTCAGTTTCTATGTTTCCTGCTCTACCTTCTCAAGTGTTTGGCCATCAGAGTCAGAGAGCGTTCTCTGTATCTTAGAATTAAAGTGCTCATTAGACATGTATTCCAATAATGGAAACGTCTAACGAGAGACATGACAAATCGATGAAGCCCTCGTATGTGTAGAGGAGGGATTTCTCCTGTGATACTCCCCACGGTGTAAGAAATTCAGAAGTGAATTTGAAAGACAATAATGGAAATTCGGTGCAAGTCCTCTATCGAATTGGCCACAGGGTGTCACTGTTACCCTTGGCAAGTAGAGGAAGGCGCTCAGTACACCCGTGTGATCCATAAGTGCAATACCACCCAGACGGTTCTGGAAGTCTTGAACAATAGTACGCGTTTTGAAAAAAGAAAAAAAAACAAACAAACAAAGCCAAACCCACCCCCAAGATTCTAAAAACATCACTCTAAAATCTCAATAAAGGCAGATGTTTACTTCAGCAAAATTCTGAGGGTGAGTGTAATGGTCCTTTAGACAACGTGCGAGGAACGATGAGTGAGGAGCAAAGCTCTCTGCTACCTTTTCTGTCAGGAGAACTTTGGTCAACACAAAGCATAAAAAACCCAAACTCCCAAATCCAGAAAAAATTCAGAGGCAGTTCTTCTAAAGCATAACATCTTAAACCAAGCAAAGATCCAAGAGCAACATGCATTTCACATGGATTGTCCCAGGAGCTGCTGCAGACATGCAGAAGAGGTTCCTCTCCCAGGACTACCTCCTCCAGGACTGACTTTGGCTGAAAGACCACAGGATAATCTGGACAGTTACTATCAGATGCAGCTCTGGGCCTAGCATAAAAAGCTGTTCTCAATCCATGCAAGGATTATGTCTATAAATAATACAATGGAATAGCCTCAAACATTGCACAATACGTGGTAGAGCCATAACTTTTGCTGGCATAGATCAGCGAAAAAATGTTTCGAGCTCAGCGGAGCATCAGTGATGTATATCAAACCAGGATCTAGTTTAAGAAGAAAACTGAAGTAGTAATTGTCATAATACAAAAAGCCTGAACTGTATGAGAGGATGAATAGGAATTTCTGGTGAGAGAGGAGAAAAGAGATTTGCTTCTTGTAGAGTGACAGGAATGAAAACAACACATACCATGCACTGCTGCACATACTCCAAACAGTTACTCCCATTAAACCTGACTTCAGTTTCTGCTGAGAGTCATTTCCAAATGCCATTGCAGTAAACAGGCTTCCATTAATGCAACTGAAGTTGAAGCAGACTATAAATGAAGACAGAGTTTACTGACTTCGCTGTCTCATTCTTGTGCTACCATTTCCTGATGATATCATGACTGCAAGGTAGGCATCCACTTTGCTAGGTGCCCTTTTTGCTGTCTCCATTAAGAGTAACTTAAAGGGTTCAATAATTACATATTAGAATATATATATGTCTGCATATATAACACTGAATTTCCATGGCATGCCATGCTCTTTTCTTCTTCACTAGCTTTGAGAATTGTAGTTTCAGTACACTGTAAGCATCTTATCTTATATAAACCATGAAATTCTAGGAGAGTACAACAACTCCAAGTAGAGCTTTTAAAATGCAAATGAAAACAATGGAAGTTAAAACTTATTTTATGCTACTGCCATGCTTTGAAAAGGTAACTGTTAACCTGTTTACTACTATACATAATAAATCTTATTTACTTTACAAAGATATTATGGGGATTGATCACTTTGTATCTTACATAAGTTTGAATATGTGAAGTGCTGTGACCCAATTCCACATATGCTTTCCTTTGTGAGATTAATCTCCCTAAAATGAATGTGGCAGCTCACAGCGTATAGTAAACTGCTTGCTTACCTCTTTGCATGTATAATGTTTTATGTTGCAAAACAAAAGGGATTGCTGGTCTCTGGTACGGTCTCCTGGTATCTTGCCACATTAATAGCAAAATCTCAGCCATTACTTAACATTTTGGGTTTCCATTTATCATGGACTAATGAGACAAAAAATGAATAGTGTAATATTGTCACTGTTTATTTGCAGTTATGTATCTCCATTATCCACAATGAGGGGAGAGTAGGAAAATCCAAACAATACTGACACCACGAGACAGAGCATGGTGGTGGGATATTGGATCTCCTGGATTGATTTGGGGCTAGTTTGGGCCCATTATCTATAGCTTTGTGCCCTTTACTTCAGTAAACTACCTAGTGGTAAATTGATTATTTACATTCATTAGGTTGCCCTGGCTGTAGTAACTCCTATACCATGTTAAACTCAAAAAATAACGAGGAAAAAGTGAGGAAGGAATTGAGTATTATTCTGTCCCTGAGGCCCTGCTGCCACCTGATGTCACTGCTCATGTCAGGTGAAGGCAGGCTGTCAGGCCGCACGTCTGCAAGAACTGACCGCTCTGGAAAGCATTTCAGCAGGTGGGAAGCACTTAGGGAAGCCATACAAATTATGTCAGTAAGTCAAAAGATCATGTCTTTTGGATGGCAGTTGTTACGACAAATCCACTAACCAAGGCAAAAGCAGACATGCAGTTATGCGTGAGTCTCCTTGTGCTCTGCTGGGGACAGGCTGGGACCGCCCGGCCCCTGTGCACACACAGAGGGGCAGGAACCCTGGGGGGAAACGCTGCATCAGGGGAAAAAGCCCTCCTCCATCTCCACTACCACAGCTGGGTTCCCAATAAAGCATAATAAAGTAGGAGAAACTCCATAAATAAGAAGATGGTTGTCTGACACACAAGATCCAAGCCCAAGCAGAGACCAAAGAACCTCATACATTTCATGATGACTGTG
Organism: Cariama cristata; assembly: GCF_000690535.1. Classification (NCBI taxonomy): domain Eukaryota; kingdom Metazoa; phylum Chordata; class Aves; order Cariamiformes; family Cariamidae; genus Cariama; species Cariama cristata. The sequence continues at coordinate 24,062 of NW_009636281.1, forward strand.
AAGCTCTTCCTGCTTGTCACTGGCCCCGAGAAGAGTCCTCGTCAAGCTGAGAGGGGAACAACTGAGGGTTCAAGGCAAGATTTAAACTACAGGGATAGGAATAGAATCATCTATACTACAGCACAGTAATCATCTGTGTGCACATCTGGCAAAGGCAATGGAATATTACGGTATTAAAAACAGAAGAGCAAGACTTTCACTAAGATGACATTTTAATCATAATTCAGAAGTTTAAGAAAGAGAAATAAATAAAATGCACAGCTATGCTCATCTGAGAGCCTTTCGCTTCACGAGCAGTCAGAGAAACAAGGAATAGCCTGCTGGAACAGCTCTCAGGGTCTTCTCAGCCCAAGGCCATGCTGCATGATTAACTGCAAATCATAAACAAGCTCAATTGCTATTTATACTCTTGCTCACAGAAGCATGTAGTGGTTAATACTGAAATGTCTACACATATTTATATGTGGCATCTAAAATACATCTTATATTTTGTACCTAAACAAATTTGCAGCCTCATGCATAAGCCTGGTTTTCACATGAGTATAAGACATATTTTAAATGCTTGGCCCACGTGGGATGCGTCAGACACATTTTTGTGATTGTGGTTTCAATGATACTATTAGCCAACACCCTATAGTCCCAGAACATTTTGTACTCATGCTAAGGCTTCTTGTGACAATCTACTATCAGCCAAATCGCTATCCTTGTGTGAGGTACACCCGCCCCCCTGCCCCCCCAAAAGTACATTGAGAGGCATTAATGGAATTAGTGCAAGAGAGAAAAAGACAAAGCATAAACAACCATAAATAACGCAATAGTGTAGTTCTTGCAAACTGTGACCAATTTGAGCTAGTTTGGTACAGACAGAAAACAAAACCATTGCAAGATAGTGTTGCAGACAAGTAATGGCCTTTCTTTCTGTGCTGACTTTTTTCCTTCACTCAAGGCAATTAAATTAATATATTAATGGAGTCTGGTTATCTATCGTCTTTAATTCACCCACTACTGAACCTGATGGTTTCAAATTCCCAGAAGCTGAAGGACCCTTTGAAAGCAGATGTTCTTGGTGCACATTACTTATGTCTAAGTACACCACTGCCATTTTGTTGTATAATAAAATAATTATGAGTTTTACAATATCCTTGTTAGATAGGGATTATAACAATTCAAGTTAAATTAATGGTGTGCCATTTGCTCTAAGTCATCTCTCAAGATTACACAGCAAAGCTATGACATAGCAAGTAGTAACAGTCATTACTAGCTCCCACTTACCAGTGTTAACTTTCCATTATACCATGGCAGTAAATAAATGCTATTTATACAAAGCTTGCAGCTTGAGTGTTTTATAAATGAGTACGTGGGAAGCGTTTGTGAAATATCAACTGATAGTTAATATTTAAATTGCTGCTCGTTTACACTTTAGGCAAGTTTCATTGCAGCTATTTGCAAAGAATTTCAAAGCTCAGAATCAGTCATTCACTTCGTGATTTTTTATAAATATCGCTATGTTAAAAAAAAAAAAAAAAAGAAAAACTTATGACAAGAAAATCTTCTGGCTCCCAGGGCAAAGAATTGTTTTAAAAGACAGTAATTGCTTTTTTTAACCTATCAAAAGAACAAGTTCTGTGGTCTGTCTTACAAAAAAAGTATTCAAGAAGGGAAACGCTTCTGTCCCGGATACCTAAATGTTACAGAAGTCCCTCAGAAAAGTCAGGAAAATGATTCTACATAGGATAATCTGCAGTTTGAAATAACATAAAACATACTACTGCCTTGAAATGGCATCATTTACTTTAACTAGTGATGTTTTATGTCATACATATAAACATGCCTTGTAAGTAACACTCAATTTCACCAATAATACAATCATCAATTTAAACAATCATACTAATTTTTCCTAAGGAATTTTAAATTCTTTTGTATAAGATGACAGATAGGACATGGATGCCTTTAGCACACATGGAAAGAGAGAAACACATTTAAGCCCTGCATGTATTCCCAGTATTTCTTCACCACTTTGCCTTGAGTGGCTCTCTACCCACATATTGCACTTCACAGCCCACTCCAAGTTCTGCACATGTACCTGCTGGGCACCTGAATGGAACTGGGGGCCTTGCAGGTTAGTACTGCAGCTTTGTCTAAATCTGGGTTCCTTTTCTTAGCTCCTGGTCATTAAAGCAATGGATTTGCAGTTAAATTACACAGCTCAAGGTAACATTGCAAAGATGCAGTTAAGCTTTGCAGGCCTAAGAAAGTGGAGAGTCAGAGGTAGAGCTCTGCTGAATATTTTACCATACTTCATTTTAATCCTATTTTGTTTGAATTTAATGGAATTTTCCTAAGGGAAGACTGTCTAGAATCATATGGCTCTAGCATGATGTTCAAAGAGAAAACTTCAAAACTTACCTGGCTGTCATCTTCTTCCAACTTGCTTTGGGTCTCATCCTCATCAGTTTGACAATGATATTCTTGTTTTCTTCATTGTCTATGCAGTCCCTGTTGAAGAAACTGGATGCATTGAAAATATCTCAATAATCTTCACTAGATCATGAATTACAGAAGTACATTTCTTAAATGATTAACCTGAATGCGTGCTAGCACCAACAATAAGGTGCTCTATGAACCCCCGGACTTCATTAAAAAGAAAAGAAAAAAAAAAACAAAACCCAAAACAGACCACAAACCCAGCAGTTCTATAATAACTCACTTTCTTAACAAAGCAAATGTCATATTAAAATTCCATCCAAAATTCAGTTAACGCCTCTGCTATAGGTAAGCCATATTGGCTAAGCAGATACCAGTTCAATTCAAAAAAGGAAAAAAAATTATATAGAGAGAAAGAGAGCAAGCTACCACCCTAATAAAGTCAACATTCTCAAAAGACCACCTCTATCTCTCCTGTTCCTGTCCTTAATCCTAAAACCCAGTCAGTCTTCCTCAGGTGGGAACCCTATCAGCATCCTGCTCTTTATCACTTGGGTACGTCCATATTCACAGAACAACTCTATTTCCTCCTCCTCAAAGGAAACCTGCCACTTCCTCCTAAAAACTGGAAAAATGATACAATGAAACTGGAATTTGGGGCTGAATCTGGCAATGTAACACATGAATCAAACTACTACACGGGGATAAAAAAGCAGCAGAAAAACTAAAGCAGCTCAGAACCCATTAGAGAAACAGAATGATTTACTGGAGCGACTCAACTTCAAACCAGATCAACAGTGAGGAAAAACGTGACTGCCAAACTGCTGTTCAGTGAACTATCAGGATCACACTGACAAGTTAGTGACCAGTCCTCCGTCACAAAATACCCTAAAGCAATCAGCAGGATGTTACCACCTGTGCTTGGCTTAACGAAGACATGTTCAGCTGATCTCCATTCTGCAAGAGAAATTTGGGGAAATTGTGTTCTTGTAACACATTTAATTGGGGACTTCTGGGCTTTGACATTCACGACTTTCAAAATCAACACTTTAAATGAGTTTGTTACACAATATTTAAACTTTAAATACTAAAATTAAAACAAATGATAGGGTAAAATTTTCAAAAACATTCTGGTGATTTATTATTTATTTTTATTCCTAAGAATAAAATGCAGCTGCCTGCTTAGAAAACCCACTCTTAGGCATATAAACTCATTGTGTTCCCATAAGACTTCAGCTCCCAGGTGATCAGAATCTCTTTAAAAAGTATGACATAGGCTTTAAATCACTGCAGTGCTTTTGAAAACTGTACTATTTTTAACATATTGTATCTTCTGATCATCATCATGTGAAAATATTGAAATGTTTGGGTTACAAAAATCAGTACCACAGACAATGCATCAGCAAACTAATAAATTAAATTATTACTTAAAATATTCAAGCCATCTCAGCTACTTACAAGCTATCCTTGCAGTCTGGCATTAGCAATGTCATTGTTGCCTCTGACCTGACACATTGCATTATCTTCATGATTAAGCCGGAATCCAGAATAACAATTTTGACCGTGCTAAAAAGATTGCCTTGAATTACAGCCATTAAAGAGACCCAGGGCATTTTTATTTAGCTATCCCAGAGGATATATTAGGAGCAACAGCTTCAACTAAAAATAAAGATTCACTTCTGTAAATTAGCAAAAGCAGGAACACTGTTTTAGTTAGGTAAACATTCTATGTATAGAGTAAAAATAGACAACTCTCTGAAAGTTTAGTTTCATTAAAAGAAGTCTGAGTATCCAGACATCTCTGGTTAAAAAAATCAACTTGAAATATGAAAATAGAAAGCTTTCAATAAGCTCCTGTAAAATTTCTTGCTTTATTTGCCTGGCTCAGGTAACCATGATAATTTTTTCATGCTCTAATAACATACCAAATGGATAAAATTCAATACCAACAGAGTTACAAAATGCGGGATTTGGCTTCTTGTATCTGCGCTAGCAAGACATGCAAAAGAAGAAAGTCCTGGAGCTGTGTGAAGCAAGATTATCTCTGAATGTAAGAAGACATTCCAAGAATGTTGGTCTAATTGGTAGGCAAATTTTAGGTCAGGTTTTTACTTTATTTTTGTCATACCTTTTATCTTATAATTAGTCATTAAAACAACCAGTGGTCTAAAATTCCTCCTGTAAAACAAATGCTAAAGGAAATACCTGAAAGCTTATCCAAGCTTGAAAAATCCTCCAACCTAATTAAAATCGCTGAAAAAAACAGGCAGTTCCTTCCCCTCTCTACTTTATGGCCCCATTCTCCTTTTTTTCATCCTCTCTGTCATATTGAAAGAAAGTTTTAGAAAAAATTGTCCATAACAACTGTATGAAATAACCGTGGTCTTTCAAATCAAGTTCAAGAAAAACAGACCGAAAGCAGTTTTCATTCACTCATGACTAATAAAACCCTTTTGATGTTACTGGAAAACAGAGAAGTTTTATTTTGAGAGCTAACTATCACTAAAATCAAAGGCAGGTTTATTACTGCATGTGTCTGCTTTCATTGCTACCACCCAGCTTGTTCATAAAATGGTTACTTCAGATATCTATGCTGGGACTATTAGTCAGACATTTATTCTGTTAGGTTCTTCAGTGCTGAGGAGATGAATCACATATGACTAAGGGCTATATTTTCTATATATTACCTAAATATCTGATTCTAAGGCATCCATTCATATGAATACGCCATCCCCACTCTGGTGATCAACCCAGCTCTCTGGCACCAGCTGTTCAGCACGGCCTCATTTTAGCCAAGTGCCAGGTACCGGGGGCTGACACACGAGGATTTCGACTTGCTTTTTCACTTCCATTCACAACAGCCACAGCACGCTCCTCTGCTTCATGATTTCTGCTGCTGACACTTCGTACACCCACGGACAGTCACTGGCTTTGCAGTCGAGGGAATGAGTAGGTGGGCTGGTCTTCTTTTAAACCAGGAATGAGCAGGGAAAAGTCCCACTCACTTTGTCACAAACAATAACATCAGAAGTCAAGCTGGAAGAGGGACCCACTACTCCCGCACACTTGGCTGTTTCACAAGCCCAGGCGCCAGCAGGCACTTTGTGCAGCTTACATTTGCCGTGTTTGGGAAGTCAGCGCACGGTCTGCTCTGGGCTGTGCTGCCCATACCGAAAAACCTGGCCTGCATTCCTGAACAGGGCAAAAGCACAGCCTCTCTTCTTCAGCGCTTCGGACATGCAGTACCTAAGTCTGCGTTTCGCTGTCTAAGGGATCCAGGTAAAATAGACCACATCTAGTGGTTTGAACTATTTGTAGTGAATTTTCCATCACAACATGTATTTAAAGTAGTTTCAGTTCCTCCCTCGGGAGGTCCACAGCTCTTCATCAGTGAAACAATCTGGTAGCTGCTTTGAGAGTTCCTTTGCATCCAGTGAGAAATCTCATTTTGGAAATCTCCCTGTCTCTGAAGGATCCATGGCCTCCAAATATACCATATGCTGACAGCAAAAATTATTCATTTTTGTCTCTATTCTCTGAATGCGACCGTTTGCGACACTTTCCTTGAAGGAGCCGTCACCAGCTGTTTGGAGACAAACAGCATTTTTCACTGAGCTGTGACTGGCTGCCATTCTACGAGCCAAGAGCGATGAATTTCTCTCCTGTCTCTAGTGACTCACCATGGCATTTACCCCTTTGTAGTCTGTTGTTGGTATCAGTATGCTGTGCTAGTGTAAAGGATGCAATTACAGAGAAAGGACAAGGTCTCATCTAAAACAGAATGCTTGAAAAACATCTTTCACCTTCATCAGTGATTAGTTAAAATAAATCATACATGGACTGGACTGATTTACTTTACGAATGATACTGAGATTTTGCAGGAGAAGCTGGGAGGGAACATTAGGGAATGCAGGTTTTATGCAATGTAAGAAATACAGTTGTAAATTTGCAATCCATGCACTCCAAAACAAAATGCAGAGACCTGAAAAAATAAAAAATTCTCTCTCCCCTTAGCCATACTAAAAATGTATGTGTTTGATAAACCAAAACTTAACCATTAGAATTCTAAAGGACAACATTCAGTATTCTCTAGCAGAAGAGTGCACCTTGACTACTTTTCTTTCTAGAAATCTTATCTGTAGATAAGATAATTTGGCTTTGTAAGACTGACCTGTTTCATATCCCCTGCCTCAGCTGTAACTCCAAAGTTTAAATGAACTCGCTCTGAGTTTTGATACAACATTATTTAGCATTGCCAGGGAAAAAAAGTTACATTTCAAACATTTCTGTCTTTGAAAGGATTAGATCTTAGCTTTATGGTCAAAGGCCTTATTAGCACAATCTTTACAGATCAAATGACCATTTTTGTGGAATTAATGTTAGTTATTTAAATTGTAGCAGATGGTAATTTTTTCAGCAAAGAAAAATTTCTAGCGTGTTCCTTTAGGACAAGATAAATAAGGTTGATCTTCAGATGCTTATAGATGAGGATCTGTTAAAGCCGCAGGCTGAAAATGCAGATTTCTTGTCAACTTTAATTAGCTTCTGTGAACCCTAAATTACGTAGTTATTTAAAATCAACCAGGGTGAAGAAAAGCAGTTTTGCCAACTTTCTGTTGCTCACACTCATGCAAAAAGATGGCTAAGTGACTCTGTAATGCTGTGAATTTTGTGTCGGCGAGAAACGAATGCCAAGCCCTGGAATTACAAAATAACTCAGAAGGACCTGACAGAGGCTGTTCCTGAGAGGAACAAGTGATTCCTTATACAGAAATCAAAGTGGAAATGTGCTAAGCATGACGTCAATGAAAACCTGTGATGTTTTTTGACAGACGAAAGTGCCTTTAGGGTAGATATGCTGAGAAATCTCTGCAGTTATTTCATTTGAGGTATTTCATTCACAATACCACAGTGGTGTTGCCATTGTTGTTTAATAACTATGCTCACACTTTAATGTGAGTGTATGCTAACAGTCATAGAAGACAAGAATGAATTTTGAAAGATGTTGGCATTACAGAAATGACCATGGGCACGATTCATTAGTTACACAAATTCATTAGGCAAATTTTAAAAAATCCTAATTCTTCACATGTGAGCACTGTTTGGAAATACTCTCTCTGTAGTTACTTTTTACAAAGTGGGAGGGCAGCAGCTTTGTTATTGTTAAACAACAGAACAGTTTGTGCTCTTCTTTATCCTTCCAAACAAAAGACCGTTTGGGGAATGGATCATTTTCTAGAGATCACATACTGGTGTAGGAACTAAGAATTTGAGAAGAGATCACCTTTGTGAACCTCTGTTCAAGATTGGATGTATAGCATATAAAGTTTAATTACAAAATTAACCAGATTTCAGATCACTAATTTGTCCTTCAATAGAAAACTCAACATCAAAAATACCTGCTACCTCTTGCAAAGAAGAAGCAATATATTGTTTCAGGACATTTTACAGAAAAAAATCAAGGTCATCACATACATACTCTCCATCACTGAGACTACCAGTTGTGCAAAATAAACAACCAAGAATAACTAATAACATGAGATGCAATCACAAAGGCTACCTAAAAATAAAATAAAAGGTAACAATTAAAGAAGTAATTTAATTTGAGTAACATTCCAATAAATGTGGGCATGTTTCATCTAACATATGCTGTAAATTACCATTTAGAATTCTAGCCTATTCTACCTTCTTCTCTAAAAAGAAGGAAAAGCAGATTTTTTTTTTCTGATATGGAAGTCCTGGGTCATTGCAGTTGCACAATAATTAGAACAAAATCAGAAAGGGCTGCAGTCACTTTACTTGCATATAGTATAAGATGGTCACTTTGCTTTCAGCCTAATCTCAGGGCTATTTTACCATCTTCTGTCACATTAGGAAGGTGCATGCTTTTGCTCATCTGTAAATCTGTGCATAGTGAAAAAGAGGATATTCCTCGTGCTCTGGGATATTATAACCCCTGGACAAGTGCAACATCTTGTAATGACTGCACAAGTCATTCTGAATGTTCTTCAGCCCTTGGTTCTTTTCACTGACCAATATGTGAGATTAGCCTTGTAAATGAAACTAGAAAGACACTCTTTGGGTACGAACAATCATCTTACAATTATGATGAGGGTCTTTTCTATAGACATATTAATTCAGAATCCTGTAGCTGTTTCTCTAATAGCCCTGTGCCTCACTCAGACTCTTGAAATAGATTTGAAATAGTACTGGAGTACTTGTACTTTTGTACAAGGCCATATTTACTTCTTTGCTTACCAGATAAAGGAACAATAGACAGCATGCTGGTATTAGATACATACTATTACCACAAACATTTTCTTATGGTTGACCTCCATATGAAGGTATATGATCTGTGCATACTGCTATCTCTGTGAATATATTGAGTATTCACAAACAGACAGACACAATTGGCCACGCCTAATTATGTCCAATGTATACGAGAAACAAACTGATATTAAGGGCTTGTTTACATTCTGGCAAACATCCAACTGTGGGAGGTGGGCTGGGAGACCCACAATAGTTTCTACAGCCTGTAATTGTAAAATGAACTTGCATTCATCATTGTGTCTAAAAAGCTATTACCTGGAGATGGGAAACAGCTCCCTCCAAATCACCTGGCTGGATAGGATACAACAGAAAGAAGAATTAAAGCCCAGAGAAGAGTGGGTCTTATCTCTGGTGGGCACTGGAGGCAAAAAAAAAGAGCCCCTGGCTGGCCACAGACTGTACAGCTTGCTTTTAAGCTGTAAACAGTAGACTTTCACAAAGATAACTTGTGCCATAAAGGAAGGCTTTCAGAGGATGTCAGTATAGTGTTTGTTAATCTTTCTTTGCTAATATCTAGACAACCAACCCATATAAATATTTGTGAAATTAACTTTTATTAGCCAGGATGTCTACAGAAAGCAAATGTAACCCCTTCCTGCCCTTTGTGTGCATTGACACCAGAATCTCTGACTAGAAAGGTAAATCCTTTCGAAGGAATGCACCTGACTGAACACAGTTTAATCAAGGAGTTGGGCTGCTGATTGCTGTTGAAGAATGTCTAAAGAGAAGAATTTCTGAAGTCCCTATAAAATTTAATTTTCTAACATCAAAACCCAATGAGACCGCCACAAACAAAAAATAAGTCAAGGTTTATCAAAGAAATAGTTATGAATTATTCTTTCAGTGTTTATATTACTGGAATTTGGGGTTTCAGCACCATCCCCTGAAGGGTTTACCTTTTGAGTCCTATAACAGAGCCCTGAGGACCTTGGGCTGTGCATGCCCCTTCTACAGGGCTTTCACTGCCGAGCCTGCTGCCTTCACCACCTGGGGCGGGGCAGTTGTCAGCAAAGCAATGTGCAGAGCAAGAAACCGAGCCAACAGTAGAGGTCAGCCATGAACGGTGGATTTCCTCTCCAGATTTCTTGCCTGAACAATTTATGCTGTTTACTGTACACCCAGAAAGATCTGGGGCACCTGTGCCAAAACAGCAGCGGATAACAGGATCAGGAGGTAAGAAAATGAATTTCTTTCCCAAAATGAGACAAGGCAAAAATCCGGGTACTAAGAGCACTGCCATGGGAGGGTTGAAGCAAAAATTGATCATAACAATTGGTTTCTCTGCAAATAACACAGAGCTCCCATAGCAACTTGCTCCTGTCTGCTAGCTGGTCCAAAAAGGTCAAGATCTCACCGAAAAAAAAAACCAAAACCAAAACCAACACCATGAAACATAAAAGAGAAAGAATACATTCAGCCTAGATGGACTGTTAAAAAAAATACCTGACAGCTTTGACAGCGTATGCCTCTACATCAGCTACGGCTTGGCTTTTGGACCCACCATCCCTTGGTACAGTTGTTCAGCATGTTGGGTTGTTTGAAAAGGGGAATGTTTTGCTCCTCCTGTATGTTAGGGCTGGAACCCATGATGCACCAATGTGCTGGGCTACTGGGTTGCCCCCAGTTTTGTCTGGTCCTCTGCTCAACATTTAAAAATACTGAAAGGATGGCTACATAAATTAGGTCAGTACTTCAGCCAAAACAGATTACCTGTTTTTTTAAAGCTGAGAATTAACATGGACTAATAAACTGCTATTTGCTGGATTATTAAAAAACCAAGCATTTAATTACCCCTTGCAAATGAGGACACAATACCATTTTCCCTTAAATGCAGCTGCCTGGGATAATCATTTAATGCAGCAACTGGATTTGAAGGGTGGGGATTTGGACTGAAAGAAATAACCTATGTATGGTTTAAAAAATGTACTTGAAGTTGCAAATGGGAACCAGATAATCAACAAAATGCATTTAATTTTCTAGGCCTGCTTTCCAGCTGTGGTGCTGAGGTAGAGAAGAAATAGATGGATGGGTGGAAGAGAAGAACCAACTTCTCAGACAAAAAGAGCAGCTTGACCTAAAGGACGCAGAATGTGATGAGGGGGGAACTGATAAGCCAAAAGTTAGACTCTACCTATTAGTCAATACTACTATTGTGTGAGCTTGTAAATCTGCGAGCTTGTAAATCTGCATGCTTGCTAACCACTAAAATCCTTGAAGTGCAACTGAAGACTGGTAAAAGAGGAACATCCTACCCCAGAAGATCATTAGGCTGGAAAGTTGCCACATTAAGTGTAAAGTCACCAGAAATTAGCAGTAACTGGGGGAAAGGTAAAGGCGGCAGGGGGAGATTGAGACCACCGACTCAATTCAAGACCGAAAAAACTTACCCCACCTCCCCCCCAATAAGGAGCATGCATGCTAATTTACAAAGCAAGCAAGGTTAATTTATATATAACTAACCAATAACAAATAATGGCGTAGTTACTAACCAATAAGTGTAAATTTGGGGGGTGTGTGTGTGGTGTGTGTGCTGATCATGTAAAAAGATAGATATGTTGTAGTTTTTGTGTGGAGTTGAGTCAGCTTTGTGGGACATCACCTGGCTCCCGACTTTGCGCAAACCCTGAATAAAAGGAACACCTCGACCCTGTGTGAATTGGCTTGCATACTGGATGAAGATCCCATTTTTTGGGGACAACAGTGCATTATACCTACACCAGGCAGGAGCTCAGGCACCATTTTGCTCAGTCATGTGTTTGTCAAGCACTAAACACAACACCCCTCAGCCATGGTCATTTTTCCCATATCTAGACAAAACATCTAGCACCTGAGCCCCCAGCCCTGCATCTCTGCTGGGGATCCAACAGCCACGTGTGCAACATCATTTTGCCCATCTCCCTCCTCCCCAAAACGTGACCGAAGCCAAATTCCTGGCTAAGGCCAGCAGGGTGTGGCCCTGCCCTGGTTCGCCACCCCGGTTGCCTTCCCTTCCCCTCCCCTCTACCCGGCTATCCTGCCCTTTGGGCACTCTGCTGCCCTTTCGGCCAA
>NW_009636282.1:0-15924 GCF_000690535.1 Cariama cristata
ACTGGAACGGCCTCCCCAGGGAGGTGGTGAACTCACTATCCCTGGAGGTCTTCAAACAACGTTTAGACATGGTGCTTCGAGACACGGTTTAGTGGGCGTGGTGGCGTTGGGTAGAAGGTTGGACTTGATGATCTTTGAGGTCTCTTCCAACCGTAATGATTCTATGATTCTATTAATCATTTTCCTACCCTGTCTTCAAGGGGTTTTTTTGGTCATTACTACCCACAGTTCAGACTCCATCCCTTAACTATGGCCCGCCTCTGATTCAGTATGCTGCAAGCTTTAAAATGCCTTGCAAACTTGGTAAGCATTCAATATTGCTCTGAAGGTGTTCTTCCTCATTATCTGTAGCTATCCTAGCCTTAAAAATGAGACCAGGATAAGTATTGTAAGAACTCAGCGCAAGAATCCACCCTTGTGAAAATACAGGGCAGTCTTGTCTAGCCTGGATTCAGTTTAGATATAAGCAGCTGTTCACTTTAAGAACTCTTCAGTGCAGGCACACTTCATGCTGTCAAGGAAGTTTGCATTTCTTCTTCTTGGTTTTTCTTGCCTGACTTTATCACATAACTCATCTAGCATCCAGCCATGGATGGCATTGTGTATGGTAGTCTAAGTTTAAGAAAATGGCGCAGGGAGTCTGATGAGCTTATATCCCTCAATGTCTGTGCTCTCAGTTGAATTCTTGTAGAAATCTTTCCCAGACATCAACGAGAGGACATTTAGGGCCAAACTTATCCACCTCTTTCCCAAGATAGAAGGACAGAATATGCCTCATCAACACTCCAGACATACCTGAGGATTGGGCATTTCCACTGTCATCCTATAATTAATGCAAAATGATTAAACTATGGTCACTCATTTCAGAACCACCCATAGATTCTAGATTGATAGGGCACAGATAGACTGGTGTTTCATCAGCACTGTACTTAACCATTTTGTTTTGATAAGCTTAAGCAGTGCTTTTCCCTCTTCCCCATTTTAACAGTACTCATTTTGTGTGCTCTCTCTCTTTCTTACCCTGTTATTTTGTAATGGGAGCTGTAACCACAACCAATAATTACACAGAGAAAAGGAACTGATTATGGCTTGTGGAAAAACAAAACAACCTTTCTTTGAGTAGACGTACCCTCTGTTTGCAGCCAATTCAAGCTCTATGTCACCCTCTTTCCTGTGGATACTCTGCACCCTTTTCCATGCAGGCTCAGCATTCCCTTTGTTATTAAAGGGAGACCGGGGCTTGATGTTACACTGGAGAGAGGGGAAGGGGGCGATCAGCAACCCCTGCTGTGATTTCAGGACAGAAGGCTTTTTCTTCTTTCGCTCCCAGCCTGGAAAGGTTCAGTCAGTCTTCAACTAATAATAATTTGTTAAGCTGATAATAGGATAACCAGAACCCAGTCCAAATATAAGCCATTTGTTCTTCTTTATTTGTTAAATATCTCACCTTGTACAGTCTGACAGCTTCTGCCAAACCCCAATCACTCAACTGCTTGATAGCTACCTCTTTCTGCTCTTTAGCCTCTCTGATATCTGCCAGCTTTCACTGCCAGCTGTCCTATCTCCACAAAACACAAGCACAGAAATCACCTCCTTCATCAGCCTAACAACATTATGCAACCAAATCACCTCCCTGGTTTTCCTTCTCTAATCACATCAAGATTACCTTCAAGACCTCAAGTCTCTCGACACTCACCTACATTTCTTACCCAGTTTGGTTTAGCATCCCATGTCCGCTGTTTTGACAGTAATGTCAGCCTGTTTATTTCTTCCATGATAGTGTCCTAATCCTTTCCCATGCTAACATCTCTCCTACACACAGTTCTCAGACAATTCATGTTCAGGCTACCCGTATTACATCAGGAAACATTTAACACCACAAACCAAAGGCACAGTCATTTTGATAAATAGTCTCTTAGTTGAGAAATCATGTGAACTGGGAATATTTTATCTTGGCTTTCTATCTGTTTATATAATGCTCTTAGAAAGCTTTCGTCAGTAAAAAAAGAGTGTGTATGTGATAAGACCTGGTAGTTCCAGGTAGAGGGGCAAGCATGACCACCAGCAAGAAGTGCTGAATGCAGGAGGCATGGTTTCATAAGCTATGTGTCCTTCTAGCACTGCTGGGAGACTTTGCCAGGCTCTGTCTGTATTTATGACAGGCTGGCTTTTTACATTTGTGGAGGTTATTTAAGTAAGAACTACACTCCAGAGACTTGTTTCCCATATCTTATGTATACTTAAATAATAATAAACAGTCAACAGAAAAATATATTGTTTCCTCTTCAAAAGCAGCCTTGTTCCAATTGAGAAATCAGTGAAGAAATTATTTGGTGGTGAAAGACCTTTGAAATTAATGGAGCTGAAACCATTTACAGCAGCAGAGAACACAGAACCACAGAATTGTCAGGGTTGGAAAGGACCTGTGGAGATCATCTAGTCCAACCCCCCTGCCAAAGCAGGTTCACCTACAGTAAGTTGCACAGGATCTTGTCCAGGTGGGTTTTGAATATCACCAGAGAAGGAGACTCCACAACCTCTCTGGGCAGCCTGTTCCAGTGCTCTGCCACCCTCAAAGTAAAGAAGTTCTTCCTCATATTCAGATGGAACTTCCTGAGTTTCAGTTTGTGCACGTTGCCCTTAACCTGTGGCTGGGCACCACTGAAAACAGTCTGGCCCCATCTTCTTGACACCCACCCTTAAGGTATTTATAGGTATCGATGAGATCCTCTCTCAGTCTTCTCTTCTCCAGGCTGAACACACCCAGTACCCTCAGCCTTTCCTCACAAGGGAGATGCTCCAGTCGCCTCATCATCTTTGTTGCCCTCCGCTGGACTCTCTCCAGTAGTTCCTTGTCTTTCCTGAACTGGGAAGCCCACAACTGGACACAGTACTACAGATGTGGCCTCACCAGGGCAGAGCAGAGGGGGAGGACAATCTCCCTCGACCTGCTGTGCATGCTCTTCCTAATGCACTCCAAGGTACTATTTGCCTTCTTGGCCACGAGGGCACATTGCTGGCTCAGGATTATCTTGTTGTCCATCAGGACTCCCAGGTCCTTCTCTGCTGAGCTGCTCTCCAGCAGGTCAACCCCCAGCCTGCACTGGTGCATGGGGTTATTCCTCCTCAGGTGGTTGAACTTCATCAGGTTCCTCTGCACCCCATTCTCCAGCCTGTCCAGGTCCCGCTGAATGGCAGCGCAGCCTTCTGGTGTATCAGCCACTCCTCCCAGTTTTGTATCGTCAGTGAACTTGCTGAGGATACACTCTGTCCCTTCATCCAGGTCGTTGATGGATAAGTTAAACAAGACAGGACCCAGTACTGACCCTCGGGAACACCACCAGCTACGGGCCTCCAACTAGAGTCTGCGCCGCTGATCACAACCCTCTGAGCTCTGCCATTCAGCCGGTTCTCAATCCACCTCACTGTCCACCCATCTAACCCCCACTTCCTGAGCTTACCTATGAGGACGTTATGGGAGACAGTGTCAAAAGCCTTGCTGAAATCAAGGTAGACAACGTCCACTGCTCTCCCCTCATCTACTCAGCCAGTCATGCCATTGTAGAAGGCCATCAGATTGGTCAAGCATAATTTCCCCTTGGTGTATCCATGTTGACTACTCCTGATAACCTTCTTTTCCTCCAGCTGCTTAGAGATGACATCCAGAATGAGCTGCTCCATCACCTTGCCAGGGATGGAGGTGAGGCTGACTGGCCTGTAGTTCCCTGCATCGTCTTTCATGCTCTTTTTGAAGAATGGAGTGATGTTGGCTTTCCTCCAGTCCTCAGGCACCTCTCCTGTTCTCCATGACCTTTCAAAGGTGATGGATCATGGCTCAGCAATAACATCAACCAGCTCCCTCAGCACTTGTGGGTGCAGCACAGACACTGATTTGAGTTTTGAGATTATTGAGAAAAGGCATATTGAAAAGCTTATATAGACAGCCCTGTTTAAACCATTGCCAATTTTGTTTTACAAGCCTAACAGTAAAAGCCAAGACACAGCTAACTCCTGAATGGTTAAATAAGTCTTTATGGCTTGGCTGGACAGAATTATGCATAATCTCTTCCTAATGGTGAATCACTGTTATTCTCTGAAGTACGGCTGTTCCGAGCAGATTCTCATTTCACTTCACACCAAATATTTCATGTAGCAGTCTACCTATGAACACATTTTGTGCTTACTCAAGCACTTAAAGGGGAAACTAGCCCTTGGACTTAGTGAAAGCTGAGCTGACAAACTAGGTCTGAACAGAAGTGACTTTTCTTGCCACCTGGAATAAACTGTTTTCTCCAGCGTATGAATGGAACCCTGAAAGCTCTCTTAAGAGTATTCTAAAACACTTAAATGCTAAAAAAGAAATAATGTGAGTAGTATTTATAGAAGTGCAGTCTACATTTTTTTCTTATTTCTTAAGGAGAAATGAGAGAGGTTTAGAGTTAATTTTGAAATGTAAAATGTGGAGAAAAACAATAGATGATTAGGGAGAAGTACTGTACAAAGCCTGGTTCATAGCATAACGATTCCATATGTTGACAGAAAATTGTGAAAATAATGTTTTAGTCTGATCAGCTGAGCAAAAGCTGCTATGGTAGTAGTTCTGGATAACCCAAACTAAATGATATGACTAAAGATTAAATGTATGTAGTATTAGGACTGTAGAAAGTGAACATTCAGTATACTGTCAATAAGACCATTGTCATGACAGGCCATGACAATATTTCTTTGCACATAATCTCCAATAATTTTAGTGAATATAATATTAAAAAATAATTTGATGGACTGACCAATGAACTACTGTAGAGACCATTATTTTGTCTGGAGACTTGAACCTCCCTGACTAAAAAATAACACAGTACTGGAATAATGAAAAGTTCTTCATGAATAACAAACTCAAAATAGGAAAGAAGTCTTTCCAAGACTCTTCACTACGAAGAAACCTGCTCTCCTCCCATATATTTTACCTTTGAGGTTGTTAATCTTTAAGGGCTTCTTCTCATCTGACTGCTGACTTGCTGTCTGATTCCTGAGTAATAACACATCTCCAGCATTTAAAATGGATGCAAAAAAAATGGATATAAACTATTAATGGAAATCTTCTCATTTTGATTATGTGGCATATCCTTGTTTAGTAGTTCCTAGGCTTGGCAGTTTCAAGCAGCTGTTCTTCCTCATTCACTAGGCTATCCATTATACCTTATTTTCTTCATTGCCATATTTTCTAACAGACTGAACTGAAGTTCAGTGCAACTGGCAAAACAGAATTCAAAGCCCTCTGTAGGCTTGCAGTGGGCATATGAAGAATTTTCTTTTGCTTTCCATTGGGTGGCACAGGAAAAATAACAAAAGGCCAAAGTCATAAGCTACATTGAGAAAATTCAAATTAGGTACTAGGAGAAAAAATCACAATGAGAGTAGTGCAACACTGGCACAGGTTGTCAGAGAGGCTTCATCTCTGCTATGGTCAACAAAATCCATTTAGATTGCTGTTTGTCTCCATCTGGTTTACAGCTCTAACTGTGTAAGAAATGTAGTCTTGTTTATCACGGTCACTGTCATATGCGTATCTGTCTGGACAATATAGCTTAGTGTCATCATTCTATGCACACACAATTGCTACACAGATTATTTTTTTCACAGTGGGGCTCCGGAAGGTAACGCAGGCCTACAGAATTAGGAGGGAAAATAGGTCTGTGAAAGAACCAGACCTACCAATCCAGTTTATATATATCAGGGTATAAGAAAATCCAGCATAAAGATGTCTTTCAGCTCATGGCCTCCCAGGTTTCTCAGACAGAAGCTGTGCAGCAACATAGCACATAACTCTCTCCAGTGTGGAGAGGAAGGAAGGAGACAGACATCAACAGTGTCACTGCTGACAAGTTACTCTGAAATTTTGTCTTAAGTAAGTCCACAATTCAGTTATCATTCCTCATTGGCAGAGTTTCTAGGCTCACAGCTTCATGGCGTGTGTAAATATACTAATTGTGCTATAATTGCCATGTGAATTTGTCTTGTGGATTAAGCAGACCCATCTGCAAAGTTTTGTTCCTGGCCTCTTTTTTCTGCCTTCTGCATTGTGAAGGCACACAATGAATTTTTCTGAATTGAGGAACTGCCCCAGCGTAGTGTTTTGCCCAGCTGGGTCAGTTCACCAGTCTGGTTCACTGCATAAAAGCCCACATGGTAGCAGGAAAGTGAAGAAGGGATGGCAACAACTTTTCTGTCAGCAGTGTACACTTAAATACACTTCAAAAACTACCCCATAAATTTTCTTTGCCATGCTTTTGACTTCCGCAGCCCTACAAAATAGTCCTAGAGAATCCTCCCAGCAAAAGAAAATTAGAGTGCCACCACACAAACTTGCTGACTTCCCCTTTCAAAAATGCCAAAAAATATGAAATACATCTGTTTCTTAGTTATGCAAGTCAACTGACCAATCCATCTGTTCATACTTCCCCTTAGCATAGACAAACTACACAGATTACTGATCAAGTCATAAGGTAAGCACACAGGCATGTAAATAAAAAGATTACAAAAAGCAACAGGCTACTGCAACAACCCACCTTCCCCCCTCCAACTATTCCAATAGCAGCCTATAGTCACTATGACCTTAGTGCAAGGCAAATTGTTAGGAAACACAGAATCAGTTACAATAAACTAGCAGTGAAAGCTGGGAGATAAAAGCTTTATGAGTTCTAGCAGTATATAAGGAACTGGGGGGCCCTAGAAAACCAAACCACACAACAAAGGGACTGCTCTGACATGGTGAAAGGCTCTGACCGTCCATGTTGCAGGGCTGGGACCTGCAGACCATATTCAAGCTTCCTATCGTTTCTGTAGTTGCTGCAGGCTATGTGATGCTCAGCTGTAGCCAACATCTGCCCAACAGTACAATCACAGAGAAGCCACAAAAGAATTTTATATTTGAAAAAACATTGGCAGTAACTGCCTCAGAACAACAGGGAGTTTGAAGTTGGCTGACACATCTGAACTTCTGGTTGGCACAAAGTTCAATAAAAACTGTGGACAGCAGTCCGAGTCTAGTACAAGTACAGTGCAGATATATTATAAAATTACCTTCCTTCTCTCATTCCCTCCACCCATCCCTGATTTTGCTTTCTCTGATCCATAGTCAGGACAGAACTTTGTGTTTCTGAGTGCAGGTGGAGTCAAATGACTTTTGGGGAGGGGAGGAGGGGATTCTTATAAGATCTGACAGCTTACACATACTGAATGAGACAGATTGGTTTCTTCAGATAAACGGTGCATACAGGGAACAATGAGGAAGATGAATCGGTGGTTTGCAGCACAACTCAAGAACGTACATACAACTGGAAGGTGAAGGAAGAGCTTCATATCCTATACAAGCCTGGGTTACCTGAATAAGGTAATTTCTTCATGCTATACTTTATTTCTGTTGCTTCAACCTGGCTGCTCAGAGTATTCAGCCCCTGTTTTCCATCCTAATACGGTTTGTCAGTAAATTGTGTTATAGATCATATGCATTAGACTGGCTCTTACTAAAGTGATGTTAGTGAAGTTAGAAAGGAGAATTTTATTAAGAGGTCCTCTTGAATTTGTGTCTAAAGAGCAGTAACTAGCGCGGCACTATTGTATTTGAAGCTGTGGTGGCACGAGAACATCAGAGCCAGCCTGAGTGTTAGATGAAGACAAGAAGGCATCTGAGTGTGACAAACATAGTATGTGCCTGTTCCCTGGCTGTGTGCAAAGGCACACATGTGAAGGAAGTTTCAGCATAAATTATAATTTATTTGCTTGTTTCTTTCCATCTTTCTTCTAATACAACAATTTAAACAAGATTATATTAGTTAATCTGTTGTCAATTTATTGAAGATCTACTTTATATTTAGATTTATGTAGTTGATTTTGCTGAATAGTTCATACTTCAAGGTAGTCTAATTGGTGGTCCTGTCCCAATATAAGCCTTTGGTAAAAGTAGTTTTGCCTCTGTGTACATTAAGTGTGTTTTTCTTCTTTTTCTTTTTTTTTTTTTTTTTCTTTCTTGTAAGTCCAAATCCAAGGTAAAGTACCATGCTTGTACTGGAAACTCAAACCAACCCCCCACTAACAAGTCACGTTTCTTCATCTAAGCATGAAAGAACTTAATATTTGCCTTTTTTATCTTCTTGGGGAGCCTGTTTCTGCAAAGTGCTAAGTATCACCAGCTCACAGGGAGTCCACCCAGCCTCTAAGAGAGAGTGAATACAGTTATTTGGGGAGTGTTATGTATGGGTTGCACGAAAACAAGAAGACTAGGATTCATGGCAACAATAGTCTTTTCTTGATTCCACCACCAAGTTGTTCTGCAATGTGCAGCAAATGTATCAAACTCATTTGCTCTTCTGTAAAAAGCAGATTAGATCAGGGAACACAAGATAACCAAGTAATGCAAACGTAAGTCTTCACAAGTTTATATGCCACTCTAAAGTGCAAGCAGTCAGACAAGTTTTATATAGTTTATTGTCTGATAAAGCTTCTGAATCATTGACGTGAATAGAAGCAGAAATAGCTTGGAGAACTTGTAGAGCGTGAACAGAGGAACACCCTAGTGCCACAGAAAGGGCCTTTGTAGCTATCCAGCTGCAAAGATAAAGGTTGCACTTTTGCCTGCATTTTCTTGCTGGAAAATTTCACCATAAGGGGAATGATACTACTGGCAGAACTGTCTGTTCTTTCTGATGCACACACCAAGCACAGATGACAGCATTGTGGCTTTCCTGATTGAGGGCCCTCTCTCACAGAGCATCCATTCCAGCTGCTATGGGAAAGCTTGGAGGTAGGAGGCAGTGGGATGCTAAGCAGAACATTAATGCTTCCAGGCATGGCTTTACATTCTTTAAGGGATCTTGTGTGTGGCAAAGCACAATGGAAAGGGCAGTTTGCCTACAGGTTTTTCCTCCTGTCTTTTAAAAGGTTAGTTTCAGGGGCAAGAGGAGAAAGTGAAGATATTAAAACCTTACCATTTACTGCTACTCAACAGCTAAGAGCAAAAAGACATTCTGTTTTTTTCAGCTTAGTTTTTTCTCAATTACATGCTTGTAGTAAACTTTCACTTGCAAGTGAAGGAGAGAAGATAGCAGAGCAGGGTGCCAGAAACAATATGTCCATCCATTGCAACATCTACGCCACCCTCTGCTCTGTTCAGGCACTCCAGCAATTCCCTACAGTGTGTAGATGTGCTGCTTTCAAATCTGTGGAGCTCCTGGGAGATAACTACCTCATTAATTAATTTTGGAGTTGCATGTGACACCATGATCATTAAAAGAGACTGGAGACTGAATTCTGAGCTGTGACATGAAAGATATGTTTGTGGTCAGGAAAACGACTGTTCATTTAAGTCTTGTGAGCAGTAGGGCCTGATTTATACTCCTCCTAGGGCAGAGTTTGCCTAATGAAGGTGAAGGGTGCTGGGTGGTGTCAGGAATTAGTAGATTTTATCATGCCTGTTTTAAGCTGGGTGCTGCCTGGTAAGTAGCAGGATTTCTTCTATCTCTCTTGCAGCAGAAATCATAATCCCTTGCCCAGGCATGTCCATGCAGAGTGCAGTAACATCAGTATCACTCTGCCTAGGCAGGCTTATTTAGCCTGAGTGTCGCATCCTTTTTTATATTCTCCTGTGTCTCAGAACAAATTATGAGCGTGCCACATGAGCCCAGCAACATCAGAAGACATGGCTACAGCTTGATCTAGTTTCTGTATTTTCTCATAGTGTCTGAGCATTAATACAAATATTAATGTTTTCAACCTCATAAAATTCATGACCTTTGACAGTATTACCTGCATTTGACAACTGAGAAAACAGAGGCACAGCAAGATCAAACAACTCACTCAAGGTCACGCAGAAACTGTGGGAATGAAAACCAGATTCCTTCATATAGACCTCAACCACAAATGATTCCTCCTCCTTTTGCGGCTGAGTTTTAAGATTTTCAGGATGTTGTCTGAGACCTTGTGCAACTGATTTATCTGTCTGGCTATGTCTGTCATGCAAATGTGTCCAGTGCCACATGTTAGACTGAAGCTTGAGCCAGACACATGGCAGCAGAATGATTTTGCTTCTGATCCCTACAAGGCTCTGACAGCTTCTTTCCCCCACACTGCTGCAGTGGTTTATGTCCTCCTAGGATCATGTACCTCAGTGGAGCAAATCACAGGACTAGTGACTGCTGCTTTGTACTGGATGGCTTCTAGTGGTATGGATTCCCTTAACCCTCATCTTTCCCAGCTGCACACAGGGAAGATAAATGTAAGTATAGTACATCTTTAGCTATCCTTAGCTCACATTCTCCCTCTTAGAACAAAACTGCTTCCTGTGCCATGTCTTTTTTGGTCTCCTGCATTTTGCACAACCTGCCCGCTCAGAATTTAATGTCCATGAAGAAACAAGAAAAAAGTAGGAATGTTTCCCTCCCTCAGCCAGTTCCTGTATGTCCTCTGTGCACTGCATGATTAGTCCAATTTTGTCACAAAACTTCTAAGGGGAAATACACTTTTTCAGTTATGCAGTTAATAAAATGTGCTTGCCTGTTAAGATACCTTCACAAGGAATCATGTGGCCCATTTTGGCAAAAAAGCTTTGCATGCTGGAGCCATGAATGTTTATAAATGCTCAGATATTGAGGACCCTAAAGTTATTACGCAGTGTTCCTTGCAAGTTACTCACAGTATAAAAACGGCTATATTGGTTCAGGCCGAAAGGGGATGTCCAAGATTAAGAATAGACTAAGCATAAAATGATACTTCCCAGTTTCTGACTACTTGCAGCTTGGAGACTTCCTGAGCCAGGGATCATTTTTAAGCATTTAGTAATCCTCAGTAGTTTTGTACAGCACAGATTTATCTAATATTTCCATGTAAAGTTTTAGTATCCATAGTATTACATGGCAGGAAGATCCAAATTTTTGCAGTGTAGAGGTAGTGTTCAGGCATCCAGTACCATATCTAATACTGGTTCCATAATACACTCCTTGGTGACCAGAGTAACACCCAGTTTCATGCTGAATACCATTTTTGAGATTACACATATCCTGTTTACACAGAGAGAAGATCTATTGCCACTAGAATTACTAAGAAATTATTGTCGTGGTTCTGAATTAGACTATTGCTTACAACAACAGCAAGACTTAGTATTATGTTCACATGGCATTTTAGAGACAAAGCGTGAGCAGAGAAAAACAAGTTTGCAGTATTCCTGGAACATAGGCAATGATTAAATAGACAGTATCAAGGTTAAGAGGATCCCGCAGTTAATACTTTCAATTTGATTTCTTTTGTTTTTAAATGTCATTTTGGTATTTGCCAAATGGAAGGTGAAAGCTTTCTTTGAGAGGTTGTCATTTCAGGAATGGAAGGCCCACTAGGTACAGACTTCCAGATAAGTGAAGTAGCTTCCATTTATTTCAATTTACATGGATACCCAGAAGATTGAAACTGACAGATTTCCTGCCCTTTTAAGGTTGGGAATCTTTTCTTTTTTTCTACCTCTTATTCGGTCACACCAGTGATACCACTTGTAGGAGCAGCTTGGCAAATACAATTACGCTTTATCCATACACACGATTATGACGAGAGGCTGATGGGTACAAACAACTGCCTTGATGGCTTTGAAGTTCGGGAAGTTTATTGCAATGCCCAGAGAATGTTAGAAAGTACGGTATCCTGTCAGGCATTTAATTTTCTAATTGTTTACTATAATGTATTGGCTTGAAAAGTGGGTGGGATAAGATTCCTGAAGTTACTAGAAAGGGTAGGATTGTGGGCCTGTCTTTGAAAATCTTGGTGTCTGCGTCATCTCTTTTCCCGTTGTCTTCTCTCCTGTTTTCACATCTGACTGCTTCTTTTTTCTGCCTTCCTTACCTGAATATTTTTCCTTTCTTTATTTTTTTACTGTCTTTGTTGTACTTTCTACTCAGCCTACTGTCTTCTGGGGCATCTGTTTCCCAGCTTTTCAATCAAACCACTGAAATGCATATTGTATTTTCACTTGGTAATTATGTGTGTAAGCCATTCCTGGAATCTTTTAATTCATTTCTTTAACACTGGGCCTTCTACTAATTTGCAGATCTGTTAAAAATCCTCACCATCATCATCACTACCACCCCAGCAAAAAAAAAACTGAGAGAAGATCTGAGAATTAGAAAAGATGCAGATGAAAGACAGCAATCCCCCAGATGGTGGCTATGGATGGGTTGTGGTAGTGTCAGCCTTCATGGTGATGGGCCTCACTGTTGCCATCCTCAAGACTTTTGGTCTATTCTTTGTTGAAATCCAGCAGCACTTCGATGAACTTGCAAGCACCACTTCCTGGATCACATCAGTAACTATTGCTATCTTTCATTTAGGAGGTAGGTGGAAGTGCTCCTCTAGCACTTTATTTTAATGTCTTAACTACTCAAGAAATTTTGAAGAGCTTCCTTAAAAAACCCCACAAAATGAAAACATGTAAGGACAATGCTTCCTTTTTCTGTCTCTACAGAAGATTGGCATTTGCTTCGTCTCATAAAAATGTGTCCATGCCTCAGACATGGAATGGGTTAGTCAGGACTCTGTATATACACAGGAATCTGATTGTCATAAAGAACTGCATGTACCTAGGCTCGTGATTCAGTTTTCCTACAGGCTTTGAATCAAACTCATTGGAGATAATCCTAAGAACTGCAGAGCTCATTGGGTCAAGCCCTTAAACCACTTTGTGCATGTTCACTGATGTCACAGTGACTATCACTTTTTCAAAGTACTTTAAGACATAAGGACTGTGACCCTGTGTAGCAGACAAGCCATCTGCTACCAAAATGGTGACTCTCCGTCCTTTCCCCCACTTTCTCCTGTTTGTCTTCACCAAGATACCCCTTCCTTCCATGTATTGCCAGTTCTGGTTCTCCTTTTCCCCCCTTAGAATGATTCCAAGTCATTGATCTAACAGAAAACTCCCTGAGTTAAAAAGAAAAAAAAAATTCAGTTCACTCATAGACAGCATAAGGAAGACAAGACCATGCAAGCAGAGAGTAAGGGAAGAGAGAGTGAACTATCCCAGTCAAAGGCAATGAGCTATGGGATCAGGTCAAATACCATCTCACCAAATGAAGGGGGGAAAAATATCAAACATACTGCATTTGACTCTTTAACTTAGTTGTTTACGGAGTCCTTTGTGTAAAATGCATGATCTGGCACCATTATGGTGAGGATTCCAAACATTTGCGGGCACGAACTATACAGGATTTGTGAACTCAGCTCTGCATATTCTTATAGATATGTAGTTTCAATACGTAAGTATCCTTACATAACAAATGCTATCATAATTTTGTTTGTGAAGACACTTCATTGCATAGACATCATATAATTACATGCATCCTACTCAGTCCGCACCGGTCAGTATTATTGCTTGCAATTGCAGTACTTCCAAAGATCACGAGCAACTGATCTTTCTTTGAAAAAATGTATTCAGAAGAACAAAACAGTAATTCAAAGCCAAAGTAAAAAGATAATGCAAGTCATGGGTTGAAAAGATTTTATCAGTTCCATAAACTGCTATCCTTGATGCTTGATTTTCAGTATTACAGCTTGTAACAGAAAACATTCTGACAGAAATAATTAATTGAAAAATCAGTGAAAATCCTGCTTTTCCACTTACTTCACAGACTACAGAGATTAATAAATGGGAGTCTATCAATTCGGTTTAGAAATTAGACTTATCACTGACCTGTTGTGATACTATTTTGTCATTCAGGCATATGAACTTAATGAAAAAAAAAAAGGTCAATATAGGAGGATAAAAGAACTCAAAGTCCTGTTTTAATTTGTGTTTGGTGGTTTGTTTTTTTAAATATATGTTTACATTATATAGGCATGTATCAAGGATAGAACATTTTAAGTAATAATATCAAGTATAAACCAGCAAAACTATATTTGCCTAGCCAGTAGGCTGGCCTACTTCAAAGAAGACAGCTATATTTTTCAGCAGAAATTGTTTTTCATCCTTTGAAGTTGTATGAGAATTATCCTCTTTCAGTGAATACAGCTTGATGGCCAAATATTACAAAACCCTTCTGTATAGCAGTTCATAATGTCTCGAGTCACTAGGTAATTTTCCTTATTTTCTCCTGCCTTTGCTTCATTTATAGGGACCAGAAGACTTTCTGCTGAAGATCATCTGAGTCTCCAGTTCTTTCAGCATCTTTCCTGGCCTGGCTTAGTCTTTCTTAACATGTTCCTCTGGGAAACATGAAGGATGATCAGTGAATTATTAATTTTTCCCATTTGGATCCTTTCAACAGCAGCTCTGTGTCTTGTGTGGAAGGACACCACGTGCTTCTACTTTTGGGGTTTGCACCTGCAACAGGCTGCTCAGTTTACCACAGCAAGGACTCTGACCGTCACAGACATAGGCCTTCTCTTGGTACTGATGTACATCTGCCATCGCCTTTCTCTTTGCACAGTGATTATCATCCCTTGCCATAGTTTCTAAGTTTTCTGTGTATTGCCCTTTATCCTTTCAGACTCTGGACCCTAGCTATCTTCTCCATTTCCAGTTCTGTGGCTAGCTTCTTTCTTCCTCTTGCTAC
The DNA here is from genome assembly GCF_000690535.1 of Cariama cristata. NCBI lineage: Eukaryota > Metazoa > Chordata > Aves > Cariamiformes > Cariamidae > Cariama > Cariama cristata. The sequence continues at coordinate 14,586 of NW_009636282.1, forward strand.
CCCATGTTCAATTTCTGCCTATTTCTTTTCCTCATTCTTTATTAAAAAATTTGCTTTTTGGTAGTATTTCTGCTCCAACTGCAGATCTTTCTCTTGCCTTTAAGTACTCCCATGGATCTCTCTCTTGTTATCCTGAGTCTACTTTTCTGGTTTTTTTTTTTTTGGATCATGTATATATGACTCTCCAACTGTATATGCTTTGTCCTGTCTCATCCCTTCCACTACATCTTACAGACCATGACTGAAATCCAGTATCATTTTTACATGCATATCAAATAATCATATTTTTGCTGTAAATGCTGATGATACATTTGGTGTTCGTATAACTTCTGCCAGCTATTGTCTGCTGTCAGGCAATGTATGTCCTGCAGATTTTGCAGCCATTAACATGTCTCTGCCAGGTTTATTTCACTTGTCCTACCTACCAAATTCTCTTTGTTCTTACCTTGCTTAACACAAGTAAACATACAACAACCTGCCCCTAAAAACTACTATAAACCCTGCCTTGCTGACTGCCCTCTCTTCATTGTCTCCCCACTTATTTCAGTTTATAAGCGTGGTCTTCGTTAACCGAATTTCACTTTATCCCTGCACTCCAGTTTCCAGGACATCATTACACTGCAGGGAGCTGGGTCCCTCTTGGCGCCGCAACACCCCGCCGAGAACCGGCGGTCTCGGGTGTTACCTGGGGTCCCTCTAGTGGCCCCGGTTGTTGAGAACAATTCTGGGCTTGGGGTTTGAAACTATCCCCACAGAACAGAGTGCCTGTCCATAATAGACATGGCCTTAACTCCGTGATGCTCATGGAGAAGCAGCCAGGCAATGTAACTGATCCTTAATTAAGCCAAAATATCCCTAACATTTCAGGTGATTCCAGACAGTGACTAGAGACCAGTGCTTTGGTTTTGGAATTGCTGCACCAAGTCAGGTCTGTACCTGGTGCAACTTTGCCCTCATGTGTTGAAGAGTTCCTGCAGTCTGCTGAGAGAAACTGTACCACTGAAAGAAAAATTTAAGAAATTAACTGCAAATTTCCTGGAAAAATATTACCTCAAAATAAACCTCAGTTTTCGGTCCTTTATAAAATATTTGCAATTCCATGAAGAGATGATTTTGGAAAGCTCTAGAAGATAAAGATTAGTTTTCTCCAGAAAGTTTTCATGCCAGCCATATCAATAATACACTCTCAATAATACCATTTTTATAGATTAACCTAGAGATTCTATGGCTGGAGTTTCACTTTCTGCTAAAACTGTACATGAATTTCTGTCATGTTGGTAGTTGTATCCTTACATGAAACTCAGCAGAACTGTTCCGCAGGGGAAGGCACTAAAATCCT
>NW_009636282.1:15955-38313 GCF_000690535.1 Cariama cristata
CCCTTTAAAAACGTCCACATATTTTGAATATATTTTAAAATCTCTGCCCTAGGAACAGTGATTTCCCTCGATTCCCAGGATCAAATTTTAAAATCGATCAACCCTGCCCTGTCCAGCAGAATTCAGGTTGCTTGAGACAAGCCTTGTAAGGGTATTTCTCCTCCAAATGCTTTATCTGATAGTTTGGTCCTGTCGATGAGCATAACGTTCCTAACGTATTTATGTTTCTCCCATTTTGCTGCTGATCCAGCCCCTGTTGCCAGCTCACTATGTGTACGATACACCCATCGCACAGTTGTGATCACCGGAGGACTCCTGGCTTTTTCAGGAATGGCACTGGGATTTCTTGGACTCAACATGGTCTGGATGTACGCAACAACTGGCTTCCTACAGGGTATGACTTTATGGCTTTATGAATTTCTTTCACCAGCAACGCAGAGCCCTTACTTGAGACTGTTAAAGGCAGGAGTTTTAAAATCTGATTTCTATTTTGATTTTATGAGCAACTAGAACCAGCAACCCTCTTAAAGGTCATTTCCCTCATGTCCCACTCCAGAGGTAAGAATGTATGCTAGAAACCTGCAATGACAAAGAAGGTGAATAATTAGATGTTAGTAATTTTCACCTGCAAATTACATGCAACTAGAAAATGAAAAGTGTTTTATTTTTTACTCAGAGACAAGAGCTCTGTGAAAGTTTAAAGAACCTAAAGGGCGCTGAAGTATAAGGACATAGCGATGCCAAATTTTGTACTTTCTATCAACTAATCTTAATTTTTGAACACAGTCCCAGGCTTTCAGTTTATTCCAAATCCTTTCCTTCACTCCAGGTGAAAACAGGCCAGAAAGTTGTCTCCAACAGCTAGCAGATTTTCCTGGAACAGGAAGCAAAGCTGGCAGGGAATAAAATAAACCATTCCCAGTTCCATGCAGGATGCCTGAGAAAATGTCTGGAATTTGAGCCCTTTGGCAGTCCTGAGCTGCCAAATAGTTTCTAGGGAGCCATTAAAATCATTGTAAGTTAGAGCAGGTTTGAACCTTGCTCAAAGCAGTCAGGCAAGAAAATGAAGCGCAAATGGAGGTAATACATCATCTTCCTTCATGTCCTCCTTCACTTTCTACCCTTAACACAGGTCAGCTTAACCCATCGAGCTGATCTAGTACCAGCCTTAATTAGGAGAGCATGGACATTCTGAGATCTGTCTAGTTTCAACCACCTGGCCATGTGATTTCTCACCCAGTGGCAAACTTGTCAAATCCACTTTTTTTCACAGTAACAATACAATAGTGTATACTTCATACTCCTGCTTTTTTGCTTGAACTTACAGCTTATTCTTACAGAATACACACCACAAATACACTCTTAGACATAGTACAGCTGAGCTCATGCTTCTGCTAGGAACAAAAATGTTCTCCTTTAACAAGTTTTAACTTTGCAAATGTAGCAGCACTAACTACTTTTATTTCCACCTTCACAAAATATCTCAATAGTGTCTAACTGATTCTATTTGTATTGGTATTTTTCAGGTCTTGGGATTTCCTTTTCATGGACACCAGCCATTAGCATTGTTAGCCATTATTTCTCCAAGAAAAGAGCTTTGGCCAATGCTATTGCCAGTGCTGGAGAATGTGTCTTTGCATTCACATTTGGGCCATTTTTCCAATGGTTGATTAGTCAATATGGATGGAAAGGTGCCCTCTTGATCATAGGTGGCATCCAACTCAATATTTGTGTCTGCGGAGTACTGATGCGACCCCTGGCAAGCAGCTGCCTCCTTGAGGCTAGCCATTCTGAAACGGAGACACCACCTGGCAATGGTGCATCTAGAATAAACAAAGAAGATAAATCTCCCATCACGCACAAAACCTTCAACTGGATGCTTGTGAGGCGACCGGAGTTTCTGCTTTATGCCATTTTTGGCATACTAGCTGCTATGAGTTTTTTTGTCCCTCCGTTATTTTTAGTTCCACTTAGCTACAGTCTGGGAATAGATGAATCGTGGACTGCATCCCTCCTATCCATTTTGGCTATAGTGGACTTTGCGGGCAGGCTGCTATGTGGCTGGTATGCCAATCTCCATGTTACCAAAACTGTTCATTTGCTGACAATGACAATTACACTAATCAGTACTTCCCTGATGCTGTTGCCACTGGCTAACAATTACTTGTCCTTGGCAATATTCACTGGCTTCTATGGGTTCTTCTTTGGTACAACAGTTGCCGTTCATATTACAGTACTAGCAGATGTTGTAGGCATGCCAGATTTTGATAGTGCTCTAGGGCTTTTCATGCTCATTCGAAGCACTGGAGGTTTTGTGGGGCCTCCTCTTGCTGGTAAGTTAAGATGATACTCTTCCAAATACAGTTTACAAGAAGAAAGAGGAATGGTAACCCAAACTGAAAAAATCTGGATCTGGACTCAGATTTCCCCCTTTTTAAGTTCAGGGGCATCTGGACCAAGAAGTATATTTAAAAAAAAGAGTCAGTTTAATTCCTCCCTATAATATCTTGCTCCCTGTTTTCTCTGTGGTTTGAGAGATACCTGTTCAACAGGAAAGCAGAGAAGAATGGCAGGGTTCACATGGTGGTATTCCTGCTTCCTGAATCCCACAGAATCCCACTTGATGGACTCCCACTGTCTTGCTATGGAAGTGTACCTTTGGGACAAGCAGCAGATCCATACTTTCAGAGAAGAAACTGAAATTTGAGACTAGGGATGTTGCATAAATGCTGGTATTGTTGGGAGGGTTTCTACAGAAGGTCAAATTGAAACATTAGGCTCCATGAACCTCAAGGAAATACTCACAGAGATGCTGCTGTTTTCAGGCAGCATTTGAACTAACCAATATAATAAATGGAGGAGGCAGCACATAAAACCAGTGGGAATAGAGAGCAGACAATGGGACAGCACACGGATTTATGGGCTGGCAATACGACAGAGTCATCTTGGAAAAATGCAAGACAAACAGGCTGCAAGCTGTAGGGACTTTACAAAGTGATATGGCAGAACAATGATCAATGTGTCTTGTAAAATGAGGATCTGAGTCCTCATCCAAAGACCACTGCTCACGCACTACAGTGACTTTTGTGGTAATGACACCACTAGGAGGTTGCAAACGGGTCAGACTGCATACTGGAACATTTTAATTTGCTTTTGAAAATACAGGAACCAGTAAGATTTGTAGAGAATTTGAGACAGAACACTATAGAAAGTATGTTGGGAAGATCTGAATAAAATACAAAGATAACCAGATATTTATATAGTGGCTAGTCACTATGACTGATTACCTGGGGATCAGTGTGAGTACTTTGTGTATATATAGTAAGCTAAAAAGAAGGTATGGAAGAGGAGGGAACACTAAGTGCTTCTGGAGCTCTCCTCTCCTACTTTAAAAGAGTAAAATCTATTCGGAGTTTCTTTGTCTAACAGGACTGTTGTTAGATTGGAATGAGGGCTAGGGAGTACACTAAATGTGGACAAACTTTCCAATGGGAGATCAAGCAAGAAGCCTTCATCAGCCCACAAATGAACCTGCCATCATACCCACAGAGCAGCCGATACCACCACATATACTGCTGCAGTACTACTACTATACTACTGTTTTTTCAATATGGTACACAATGTATTTTAGTTGGCTTAAAGCTACCTAAAAAACAGGGTCTTTTTTGTTAATATCTGTGACTCTCTGTAAAATATTGAACAGGAAAGCCCATAACACTGCAGGCAACCCTCCAACTGTGTCTCCAGCAAATGCCCCTCCTTTCCGTCTTTAAATTCTCTTGTGCTGTACAGTTATGGTCCAAATTACAGCAACTGATGACAGCTACACCACAGAACAGGGGGCTATGCCGACACAAAGCTGCATGATTTGGTTTTCTTCTGCCATTACATTCATTGTCTGCCATGTTTTAGGTTAGAAAGTGCTTCAAACTGTATAGCATTTTGTTTAACTAGCAATTCACTTATGCAAAGTAAATGAGACATGAATTGTGTTTTAAACTTTAAAATGCTATAATGAGGTGATGTTCCATGCACTAATGACATAGAAAGCTGCAGGACAGGTATGTAGCCAGCATACTCCCTTTATGAGAGGATATGTTCACGCTGCTGAGCTAATTTACATTAGCCTGTTTTCTGTCAGTCACATTGCTGTCATTTGTTTCTCCCCAGGTCTGATTGTGGACATGACTGGAGATTACAGAGCAGGCTTCTACATGGCAGGAGCCACTCTTGTCCTATCAGCTGGATTTTTAGTTACTTTAGATCAACTTCAACAGAGAAAAGAAAGAGGAAGCCAGACTAATACTAAACCAGAAAAGTCAACATTACCCTACCCTTCCCTCCATCTCCTGAAACTTCAAAACAGAAGGTATCGAGAACATGACGTAGTGGTGTGACTACATCGGACATCCTACAGCATTTTAATGGAAGTGTTTCTTTTCTCCAAACTCAATATTAGTAGGATTTATAAAATGATGGAAGTTTTGGATAGGTATGTTTGAAACTGAGGAAAAAAGTCATTAGTTTACAAGCAAACCACAACAGTAACCATTATCATATAATTTTGATGTTGAAATTGCATTTTGACTATGCAAGTCTTCAGCACAGTCCCACATGGCCGCGATAAGCAAATTAGGGAAAATATGTTCTAAATGAAGTTACCATGAAGTGTGTATGCAGCAGATAGAAACCCTCCCCCCAAATACAGACTGCAGCCATCAGTGTCAAATAGGAAGAGGCATCAGCTTTCAGATGTTCAGCTTGGCGAAGTAGTGTTCAGTATTTTCAGTAAACAAGCTGGATGTGAAAGCAAAAGTATATGAATATAGTTTTGAGCTAAAGGGTTTGCAGTTACTCTGCAGAGCAGGACTGCAATATGATAAGTAAATAAACCTGATAAATGGGGAAATTTGCATGAATAACAAAATTCAGTAGAGAGAAATTAAGTCCTAAATATCAGAAGTAAAAACCAAAATACACACACATAACATGGAAAAGGATTGATCAATAACAGAGTAAGACCTAAGGCTACAGTGGACTTCAAACCAAGTAAGAATCCCAAATGCAACCCTGTATTAAAAATAGTAAATGTCTTTCCATGTTGTGGTACAATAGAGGAGATAATGACGCTTGCAAGGCTTTAACTGGAAGAGGTACATAAGTTGCAAAGAACTAGATGCAGCAAGAATGAGAAAGGTTAAGAAAACACAGCCTAAAGAAAAAGTGTAAGAAATAAAGTTTGTCTGGTTTAGAAGACAAAAGGTTGTACAGAGCATGAGAACAGCCTTCAAATCCATAATAGGTTGAGATAAAGAAGACACAATTAATTCTTTTCTTTGTTAAGACAATTAGTAATTGATACAATTTGCAGCAAGGCAAAGTTATGTAATGGGGAAAAAACTTCATTGTAGCCTGTTAAGCATAGAAAGAGAATATAGGGAGAGTATGAAAACATAGAGATATCAGAGAGTAGACATGAGAGAGAATCTAAAAATACTCAATTGTGCTTCAGAGCAGTGGGGTGGACTAGATGACTTCCTGAGGTCCTCTTTAGTCCCACATTTCAACTATCCTGAGGCTCTTATAGCAAATATTCGACTTAGGAGAATAAAAAGTCTGTATCCAAATCACTCTTTTTTTTTGTCATTTATTTTATCAAGGGGAAGAGAGAACATAAAAGAAGGGAGGAAGGGCTGGATCACATTCAAAAAGAAAGAGTAAAAGGAAAAAGCAGCATTTGAAAGTTTTCAAACTATTACCAATATCATAGCTGCCCTAATTATGACCTTCAGAAATTTTTTACCATTGAAACACTTTATCTGTGAAGCCAAGTTTAACATAACTCACTCATCTAAAATAATTATTTCTTGTCTCACAACAATAATTTCAAAAATTTAATTTAACTTACAGGAAATTAGCTGAACCACTAATAAATCAACTATCTGTGAGGGCTTGATGGCAGAACACACATTAGAAGAGACACATTGTAGCAAGGCCCTGAAATTTCTGACAAAACATTTTTCCATTATGTCAATTGAAAAACTTAGATAGAAAGTATTATTCTTCAGTCTTCTGCAGTATTCCAATATTTAAAATAACTCTTCATTTTATAAAATGAAAAGAAGGGGAATTGTTAGAGGAGGGGAGGAATGGAGAGATGTTTAATAGATGCAGTTTCCACCTCTGACTTTTTGTTAAAATTCTGTATTTTATAATTTTACCTGTCACCGATTTCTGTATTTTGATATGTCCTGACACGGGCAGTAAAGAAGGCTAGTGGCATCCTGAGCTGTATGAACAAGGGCACAGATCAAGGGAGGTGATTATTTCCCTCTGCTCTGCAGTAGTGCATCCATTTTGGGGCACCAAGTACAGGAAAGAAGTTGATAAAAGTGACTGAGTTCAGCAGAGGTCCACTGAGAGGCTGTGGGACCAGGCTTGGTTCAGCTAGGAGGAGGGGCAGCTTTGGGCACCCAACAGCATCCCTGGCGTCGACGGGAGGGATGGAGGAGGTGCAGCTGGGCTCTTTACAGCAGCGCATGGTGAGAGGGCGAGAGGCAGTGGCACAAGCTGAGACACTAGAGGCTCCGGCTGGAGCCCCAAGGACAACCCAGCAGTGGAACTGGGGCCCAGGGAGGCTGGGCTGTCTCCATCCTTGGGGGTTTAATGCCCCAACTGAGTGCAGCCCTGAGCAGCCTGGTCTGAGCCCAGAACTGGTTCTGCTCTGGGCAGGAGCTGTGACTGGAGACTTCCCCAGGTCCCCACCAGTCTGAACAGGATCCTGTGACCCTGTGAAGGGAGAAATGAAAAGTCAGTCTTTTATTATTTTGGCACAATGCACTGAATAGCATTAGTCACCTGGACAGTCTGTCAGCTGATGACTATGTAGCTGTTTAACAGCACAGAAAAAGTACCGAGTGTTTGTATTCATTTTGGGACTGCTTTTACTTCAGCTGTAGCAGCAACATTCCAAGTTAGTTTCACTGGACTCTTATTGCAGGGATTACTTGCAAAGGGCTGTTTTGTTCCAAGCTGCTAATGATGTAGTCAGTGTTGCCTATATTCATTTTCTTCAAACAAAGAGTTTGTGAGATGGCCTCAGAGACCTAAATCAGCAGCTTACCTGCAAGGAGTTTCTCGTCCCAAATCAGTTAGCCACTCACTGATGGAAGCAGGACTGTGAGGCTTTAGAAAGTTCCACCATTCTCTTGAATCCAGGTGTGGCTTCCTGAAATTACGTGCAAGGGAAGTCATAATTCTGCCTCACCTTGATAGTGCCTGACCGCATCCAAAGGATTTTCACCCACAGTTGGTCATCCTGCATCTCATGGAGAAAGTCCCATAAATCTGAACGTTCCCCTGGGCTCAGAACTTCCAGTCACCAACAGTTAAAATAGCAGCAAAGACAAACATTATCAGAAAGATATACCATCTGTTTTCTTTGGAAAAACAAGGTGTGGGAACACAGGCACCACCACATTCGTGGCATCCTCTTAGCATAGCTATTACAGGATTAAGACTATCACTCCTTCTTTACTGCACTTTATTCAGAGATGGAGCAGATGGAGATGGGTCTGTCACTAAGGAACACAGTTTCACTTGGAAATTACTTGAGGAACTTTAATGAACCAGGCTTTCAGGATGACAACATATTAATGGTGTCTGTGCAAGACAGTCTACAGGACAACATGTTGCTTCCTGGAGGTGCCTGCAGTTGAGGTAGCAGCAATTTGAAGAATAGCTTCTTTTCAAAAAGCTCCAAATCAGGCCTATAGTGGAACTGTTCAGCCCTGGAAGCCAGATAATACCTACTTCAATATAAATCCCCAAATCATGGAAAGATGATGATTCTCAGCACCAACTGAAAGGTGTAGAATCTCCTTATTGACTCTTACTGTACTGAGTTACTATTAATGTAGATTTAGCACTGAAATACTTCAGAGTTTCCATTGAAATTCCCACAAAACTCAAAACTAAAGCCTTTACTAAATCAGGTGTCAAGCCTCAAATGCCAGAGAAAAATAAAGATTATTAATTAAGGGAAATAAAAAAATTAATGAAAATCCCAGGATCTTGTTTTAGAAAGATGGAATCACACTGTCAACAGCATAAAACCAGCTGCTACTCTTTTTGAAAGGTCAAGCATGTTACTTTCAGTTATACTAGAAGCATTCATTTCATACCTATCATCCTAAGCTTGCTACAAGTTGCTGGCTATCACAAAGGGCCGGGGTTGCTTTGGTGTTTCTCCTAACTACTCCTCCTCTTCCATCATCTTGTCCTTCTGAAATGTTATCTTTAAAAAAGGTAACACTTGTGGAATCCATATGTCAATTCCAGTGACTTTACACTGACAGCAGCACCACCTCAGAGAAATAAGATTTTGTAAAAAAAATGAGATCAGAACCAGGACATGGTGTTTAACATTCTCATCCATCCGATTCCTCAATAGCAGCATTGTGCATTTACATACCAGATGACACCACAGATCCATAACAAAGTTATTCTTTTTCCCCCCTTCCTTATTTTGCTATTAACAAGAGATTAATTCGGAACACAAAATAATCAGTTGACATTTTGCCCCTCCACACTGCTTGAGGCAAGCAAGGGGTAGAGACTGGTTTTGGTATCACATGGATTTTCTGTATGTCTCAGTTCTGACTGAACAAACAGTTCAAGGGTACTGAACAAACAGTACCCTTCAGTTATCATCATCTCCCAGAGGTGAAGCTTTTCTTCAGAAAAACACATGATTTGATAACGAGCTCTATGACATTTTCAGAGTACTGCAGAAGGACTGGCATGTTGCTTGGGAACTTGATAGGCTGTGATAGCAGACACTTACTGTTTTACACACACGGGTATCTACAGAAACTTTCCCTGTATCTCTTTAATCTTTGAAACTCCCATTGAGTTCATCTGGGATAATATAAGAGAAACACTGAACCATTTGGCCAAATGAGCAAGTTTATGCTCCTCACATTCATTCTTCTTCCTCCCTTTATTTTTCCCTCCACAAAAAAATGTAGTGTTTCAAACTTTAAAGGGTCTAGCAAAGACAATTAGATCCTTCCGGTTTTAATCTCAGAGTGACTGAGGTTGGAAGGGACCTCTGCAGGTCATCTGATCCAACGCTGCTGCTCCCACAGGGCCACCTACAGCTGGTTGCCCAGGACTCTGTCCATGTGGCTTTTGAATAGCTCCAAGCGAAGGGACGCTACAACCTCTCTGGGCAGCCTGTGCCAGGGCTCGGTCACTCTCATGGCAAAAAAGTGTTTCCTGATCTTCAGAGGGCACCTGCTGTGTTTCCGGCTGTGCCCATTGCCTCTGGTCCTGTCAGTAGGCATGGAAAAATACCCAAAGAAAGATCAGGTTTTTACCACAATTAGGCAAAACACACAAACAGAAAAATAGTCTGGCTCTTCCCAACCCTGCACTAGCTAAGAATATTGACATTAGGACTTATCATCTGATTTCCTAAGGAAACAGATGTTGATCTCTCACACTCTGTTCTTTCCCATTCACTTTTGAGTCTATCAGCCATTTTCAACCACATTTAGAGCCAGGTTCACAGCTTCAAAGATAAGTGAAAACTTCAAAATTTTGAGTCCTTCAAACAGTCCTTTTGGGCCTCTATTAATGATTCATTGGGACAAATAACAAGCAGAACACAGTTCTTATATCTTTTTTTTTTTTTTTTTTTTTTTTTTGGCAATAACTAACGCTGCTGACCCATCACTGTACTCAGACCTCTGAACTAAGCAGAGAGTGCCATGTCTTGCCCGGTGTCGTAGATGGAATTACTGCATCATCAGCACAGGCTATTCACACAAATCCATAAACCAGGCTTCATTAGTTCTGCAGCCCATGGGACAGACTCACTCTCTTTTTGTTTCAGCATTTGCTTACCAGTGCAGAATTAAACTGTACTTGCCTTAATCCAAGACACTTCTATCACAGTATAACAGCACCCATCTAAGAGTTTGCTTCAACTATACTAGTTTCCACAGTGTTACAATGGTGCAAAAAGTGTGCATAAACAAAGCTACAGTTAAACATATACAAAAATACCAGCCTTCTGTCACAAAATAATCATCCCTAAATCAAAACGTGTTTCAATTTAGAAGCAATCTGCCCACTCTAAGAACTTGTACTGATTAGGCAGGTAAAATGCTGTTGAGCCATTTCTCAGAGGGTATGTAATAAATGAAGGAATAACAGATTTTTGAGCTGCTTATTGGGAGGGAAGGATGCAGACTGTAAGAGGAACGTGAAAAGTTGTCTCCTTGTCTCCTTCATGCTAATTAATGCATTCAGAAGCTGTACTGAAAGGAATTTAAACTCGTGATAGTCATAAGAGAACAGATCAAAGAAGAAAAAAACAGAACAAGTCAAGGAGAAGAAAGCTGTACATGCCTTTCAGTTAACAGACAGAATACAGGTCTGAAGGAGGTAAGTTCTGTATTTTTTTATTCTACCCAGAATTTTCTGTGTTCCTTCCAAATTATGCTTCAGAAGAGGCTTGACTGTCTCTAAGTGAACTCTGAAAATGTTTTGTTTCCTTGGGGTCCTGTTTTTGACTAAAACAGGACCAATACTCCTTTCAGTAGATTTTCGTTCAGTTAAGTTTCTTCTAAGTAACTGCACTTTCTGAGGTTGACTACAGGTTTTTCAGACAGTTGTTACTATAACGGTAGGATCGGTATGCAGAAAGCCCCATGTTTACACTTACGAGAACCAAGGTCACTGCTGGGTCTTTTATGTTCCACAAGTGAAAAGGCATAAAAGGGTTGCAGCTGCAGGAAGGAGAGGATAGGACAGGTGACCAAAAATTGACCAACAAAGTATTCCATCCCATACACGTCATACTCTGTATAAAGCTAAGGGATCACGAGGGTCGGCCCTTCTTTCATGGCCGGCATCGCTGTGGGACTTTGCTCGCTCTCCTGCCTCCAACCCCGATCCGTGCATTCCTGAATCTGGTTTCTGTTGGCTGCGGAGTCTGGTCCGGGACGTCCAGGTGCCCGCCCTGCAGCACTGGCTGTGTGAACCATCGTGGCACGCGGTCCCACAATCATCATTGGGAAGCTCAATATTGGTTTTGTATATTTTTATTTCTATTATTAGTAGTATTAGTATCAATATTATTATACTCTTTTTCATTGTTATTGTTTTATTAAAGTTGTTTCAATTTTCCAACCCATAAACCTCTCTCCCTTCTCTCCTTTCCTTCCCCTCTCGGGGGGAAGGGGTTAATAGAAAGTGTCTGCCATCCACTTTAAGTGCTATTCGGGGCTGAAAGGGTGACACGGGTAGAATTCTCTTCAGTAAAGTCATTGGGTTTTATACTTTACCTGTGTAAAATAGGTGGATTAGCTGGATACTATCCGGTAGGATCTGTTGTTGTGCTGTTTAAATGACAGAAACATGATTACTTGTGGATTTCTTCTTCACTATATTTGATCAGTTAGATTTTTAACTGTTCGGACTGCTTTTAGCTGGATGATTATTCCATTAAGACTGGGAATTAAGATTATAATATAAATTCCCTGCACATCCAAGTAGAGATTGTCAGCAGACATGAATTAGTATAACCATCTGAAAATCAACAGATTTCTGAGAGTTTACACTGTTGAAAACTTGGCTCTCGAGCCTTTACAAGGACAGTACTAGTTTTTCTTTTTATGAATAGTTTTTCTTGTCCAGGTAAATTGCCTTTCTTTCTATATTCCTAAGACATTTTACTTCAGAAGTCTGCCAGCACTTAGTACCTACACAGACCATGTAAAATTCTTCTCTGTTGCACTCAGGTGCAAATACCTTGATGTCAGTGGAGCTATTCAAATGTAGACTATAGTTACAGTTTTGAGTTTTGCCTTAAGCTGGGACATTTGCGTAGGTACATGGATCTGCTCAATTCTGAAGATATCAGATTGTCCTACCTCCCTAAAATCCTTCTGTTAAAGCAAAAAGGTTGATAATATTATGCTTTAAAAGATATCAAATTATTTATTGCACTGAGGAACTGTGTTTCTATCCTGTAGGTTTGAGCAGGACCAAGCTCACAAAATGCCCAGAAGAAACCACCATCCAGATGGCAACTTTTTCAAAGGGAAAGAACACAGCTATCTTGCGGCAGAAGAGTAAGCATAAAGCAAAACCTATGTTAGCATGTGAGCTGGTGAAAAAAATTTACATTGAAAGAAATATACAAAATACTATCAGAAAAAGTCACTGTTGTATATAGATGGAGTGCATTTTAGCTGTCCTGTAGTTGTCTCTAATTTTTGTCATTGCAGAATCATAAAGAGCCCTCAATGGCTAAGAATTGCAGAATTCAAGAGTTGTACCATACAATCACAACCTTTATAGTAAAATTACCGGGTTTATTGTGGTTTATTTAGAATTTTCTTTTGAGGCTGTTGCCTCTTTACACTAAGTTTTATCTCCAGATCCATGTACTTCTCTTCAGAACCTCAAAGGGACCTTGTCTCACCCTAAAGAATAATATAAGTGAAAACCCCAGAGAAATGGTAAAATACCATCAAAAAGGAGATGGAGACATCAATGCCATACAAATGTGACTCTCAGTAAATTGCTTCTGGGTAAGACTCCACTTAAGCAGAGCTAATTCAAGCTAATACTTTGTTAGTTTTGGCTTACAATAAAACATGTTTGGTCTTGGATTACTACAGACACTATCCCACCGGTGATGTGTTATTACTTTAGACAAGTATTTCGAATGTGCTTAGGATACCTGTATGTGGAATGTGCTTCTGGTATCGGCTTACTGGCCCCCAAGCTTGGTGACTTGTCCCACCCATGCACATACTGCAAGATGCTTGTTTCTCTGTGTTCATCCCAATGCAGACAGAATAAACAAAGGGGAAGGGTTTCTCATAGTCCTTCCAAAGCAGTTCAGTTCTCCAAAAAAAAAAGCTGGCTAGGCATGTCTCAGCACTTGTAACTAAGCACACTCACCCCTAACTGCCATGAATTCCTGGGGCTGCAATTGTAAGGAGTTTTTCTAGATATGCAAGGGAAAAGGGACTCTCTTTCCAGTACCAGAAAGAGCATTCAAGCTACAAGCACAGATTCCTAATAGCACAGCTGCAACTTTATCTGGAATTGCAAAAAATTGCATACACAGTTTTCATATTAGCCTCTGAATAGGTAGGGGAGGAGTTAGAGGTCAAACATGCAGCTAAAATCACCAGCTCCAGAAATTACTCTGTGGGGGATACAGGCTAATGGATGGCTAAAACTACAGAGAACGTGAAAACCAGAAAGCAGTCTCAAAATGTAGAAAAGGCAGCAGTTGCCTGGAGAAGTAGCCTCTCCAAGTTTTAACTGTGCTAGGACAACAAAACAACCAGTGGAGCCATCTTGTAACTTTGATGATCAGCTGCAACATGGCTGCCCCAGAAGTAAATGAGTGCCATGAGCTGTATTCTTGAGTTAAAGAGATCTCCAGCCAACACAAAGTCTAGAAAGGACAGGAGCAACTTGCAAGATTCAGGTACTTGTGAAAAAGAAAATCCCTTTGACTCCAAGGGGCTTCATGCTTCAAACAGCACACAGGCAGTTCAAACAAAAAGACAGCCTGTTCTGCCACAGGAATCTGCTTGCATCTTCTTTCAGGCTTCTTAGGTCTCATGGAAACACTCCTTCACAAGACTCTGAGTCAGTGAAAATGAGAGCAAATAGATATAAAAAGTCAGATACCCCACTCAGTCCCAATGGAAAAGCCTGGTGGTGATTACTGCAGGGCAACTGGGCATGAGATATATAGCAGTATGCTAGAATGGGTTTATCCTGCCTCATGTGATCATTTTTTTCTACTGTCCTTTTTTCCCTTTAAGTGTTTTGCAAATTCTTCTGTTCCTAAACAGGCAAAGAGCAAAAAAATGCAGAGCGAATTCTGTATGTCTTAACAGGGAGGATATTGGCACAGGAGGAAGGGTTTTTGTTATCAGGAAACTTGCAATTACCTTGTCTGCTTGCTTTCTGACAGATAGTGGGACTGTGCCACTTCTTCCAAGTCCCCAGTAAGCAGCAGGAAGGATGCCTTACAGCCCAGTTTGCAAAGCCTACGTTCCCTAAAATAACCCAGTGACACCGATACTGTGCCTAGTATGTCACAGAACAAGAACTAAAGAATTACAGAGCTCTTTATGAATAATTCAAATTTTCCTACTTGGGTTTTGAGGTTGTGTAGTGTTTTATGTATCCAAAAAATCCTTCTGTCACCAGCAGTTGTTGCAATATGATGCATTTAGGATACATTTCTCAATACTTGCTGCCTAGAGAAATTTAACAAATAAACGTGAGCTGTGACTCTGCAGGTGTGGCATTTAATTTATTTCACATTCTCTTCCACTATCGCAATGCTGTTTGCTGGATTTACAGGCAGGGATTTTTTTTAGAAGCAGTAGTCACTGGCAGAGTATTATCTTTGAAGCAATATATTCCTTATTTTTAAAATGCTTAAGAACTTGGCAGGGAATTTAGCTAACTGCTTAATCTACAGACACTGGCTGAAGTTACTGATACTTCGTCTATTTTCTGATGTAAATTCTGCTTCATACCTTCCTCGGATAAAAGGATACTGATACAAACTTTTGCTGTAATCATTCTTGCTCCCAGAAGAATGCATCTAGTTCTGATGTTAATTATTTTGTTTTGCTTTCCCAACAGAGCTCTGGGTATTGGACTCTTCATTTTGGTGCTGGCAATTTTACTTACTTACTTTGGCTGCTGGTATTACAAAAGACGTAGTGGCTATAAAAGTCTGCGGGTAAGCATGGCAGCTCACTTTCTAGCATGCTATTACTTTGACATCATATTATTTGCATTACATTAATGCAGAGCACACTGAATGTGTAATAGGACATCATTATCTCAGGCAATATATACACTGACATATACACAGGTAAAACCACACGATATGAAACACACCTTGCCCTCAGGAACTTGCAAGTCAGGCAAAGGGGTAAGAGGAAGCAGAAGCATAGGGAGATTAAGTCACTTGCCCAACTTTGCACATCAGAGGAAAAACTGATCTCTAGGAAGCATTATATTTAGTATTTACACAAACCCAAGATGTGTTCTGTGTATTTTCATTTAAATAAAAATAACATATTCATTACTCATAAGGCTTACCCCTAAATAAGGAAAGATATGATTAGAGTAAATCTAGGAAGCAGAGAGCAAAAATAACTGTTACAAGTAACTAAGTAAATATTATGTTCATGTATGGGTGATGCGTGATTTATTTGTATAAAAGTTAACTTGCAGTTTTGAGATTTACAAAAAAGCAGTGCAGGTTTGAGGTTTGCTTTCTAAACACTACTAAAAAAATTCTGCTTTGTGTCTTCTTAAAAAATATTAAAGAAGGTACAGTCCTTCTCACAACATCTGTTGTTAGAAGTCTCAAAGCTTTATCTTTGAAGTTCTGCTCTCTCTCCTATGAAAGGGAGGCCACTTTTAATCCTTTAAAGTGAAAACTTTAGCCAACTATATGTTTTACAGTAAGTACCTTTTAGTTATTCCAATATTTTGAAAAAGATGTGACCATTTGGAATTAAAAAACATACCTCTCATCTAAGTCAGGAAATCCATTTCCTTGCTGTTTCTGGTAACTTTGTCCTTTTACTTTCTATCTAATACATGTATCAACTGGCAGAACACCTAAAACCTGAACTTTCATAGCAAAATGTTGTAAAAATTAAAAAAAAAACCTCGAAAAAACCTTCAAAAAACAAACCAGAATTCTTTTGTACATCAAGGCATAAAGCACAATCTCTTTTTAAATTCCCTGTCATTGCAGATTGCTGCTTTCTGGTTTTGAAAATCAAATTTTTGTTAGGCTATTTGGCTGGGGGAGAACTGGTACAGAATGTATACAAAAGAAATTATGCAAAAATGGAAAAGAAAAAAGTTGGAGATTAAAGAAACGAATGGGTGGGATAAAAAGGAGGAGGCATTCAAGTACGTGAGAAGGTGTCAGTTCCTGCAACAGTCCTGCACCTAAAAAATGTGATCCTCATTTTCTGTCAATGTAATTGGGTAACACAGGAGAGACACTATGTCTCAGCAGAGACAGCAAAATGTGATAGGTAGATTACCTCTCTTGCTGGCATTGTGTCTGGTCCTAATCCCAGATTCTAATACATATTGTAAATGTGTTGTCAAATATTAAATGATGCATAATTTGCTCCAACTTCACATTCTTCCTTTCATCTTCCCCATATTTCTTTATGATCTGTCACAGAGCAAAAACTCTAGTGTGGGCACAATGCAAACCGTGGTAGGTGAGGCAACAAGACTGGACTGCAAAATGCCTCTGCAGGAGTACAGAAACTTTAATTTTGCGGTAAGTTGCAACTCAAGGTTTCATTTACTTACATCATAGTAAGACATGGTGAGACAATCTTGGTAAAGAGTCACTTGATGATTTCTTTCTTGGGGTGTGCTCTCTAGATTGGGTCTTCAGTGCCTCTACATAAACTTAAAAAGTAGTATTTTGCACAATTTTTAATGTGAAAAGGGTTTTTAAAATCTACTATTAAGAATTCTTTTAAAAAATTCTCTTTCATCTACCTTTACTCTTAAGTTGTATGATGATTATGCAATGTATTAGAATGATTCAACACCTGAATGCTGAAATATACTAAATAAAGAAACATCTCCCTAATAGATGTTCCGCCATTCTGACAAACAACAAATGGCTTGTGTCTGGTATATTATACCAGACAAGACTGTCTAGGAATGTTATAAAACTTCAAGGTTTTAGCTCCTCTAATCATTATGGAAAGATGAACATTCAAACCTATAGTTTTTAAAAAATTAAAAGAACTTAATTGATAAAGATGTATGTTAAGTTGGGTGTGTTTAAATAGTTTTAGAATAGGGAAAAGGCTAATTTACAACCAATTTTAAATAAGCTGCCGAAACTGTTGACATTTGAAATAAGACAACATACCTGCATCAAGACTATTAAAAGGAAAGTTTCAATATTAGTCTAAATTCTCAATGTAAAAAAGTTTTTATTTTTTAAAAAATTCCTGTCCTTGTAACACTGAAAATTCTCTCTTTGGATGAATGACACAAACAAGATTAAACTGATGTAAAACCAAAAAACCATATTAGCAAAAACTAACCTTAAAAAAAATAAAGACATAATGAATAAACTCAGATATTTTAAGCTGTAGTACCATATCTGATATGAAGGTAAATAGCGTGCTGCATCTTTAATGTAATTTTCTTCTACCTCAATTGTTTCCTCAATCTTTCACACCCATTTTCCTTACCATAGGTACCTGATGCTCCACCAGCTTATGACAAAATTGCTGCAGATCAGTCACCACCACCTTATTCACCATGATAACATGAAATCTTAAGCTCTAAACATACCGATTCAATTTCTTCATGCTATATCTTAATTTCCTGTACATGCTTAACTTTCTTAAAGACAAAATCATAAAAAAACACACGCTTTTGTTAACAGTTGCTGAAAATTATTCCTGCTTAGTTTACAGAACTGGTTCTTGAAATGCCTCAATAAATCTCAATGTGCTTTTGTTTTAAGTTTTTAATTTCCTGTAGTCAGATTAATACACTATACTCGTCTGGGCATCTTGCATCCTTCATAGATCTACCGAGGGTAAGTACATACCATTGAGTATCAACCAGAGTAGAAAGTGTTGGCACCTTTCATAGAATCATAGAATCGTTATCGTTGGAAGAGACCTCAAAGATCACCAAGTCCAACCGTATACCCAATGCCACCATGCCCACTAAACCCACTAAACCATGTCTCGAAAAAGACATGTTTTCATCCTCCCCACTTACTCTCCCTTTCTTTAAAAAAGAAATAAATAAACTATTCCCTAGAATGTAACGTACAAGAATCTGTCATAAAACAGACAAAACCATTTGACTACATGTCCTGTTACAAAGACTAACCATTTTCCCTACCAGCAGTTTTAAAATTAACCTGTGAAAAGTGACTGTTTTACAACAGGCTTTTACCTCACGCAACTTATTTCCAGAACAACATAAGGCTAAATTGTTGGAACTGCTCAGCAGCCAGAGCTGGAACAATTGAACTTCGACACTAATTTATAGATACTTAAAGGACAGATAAGCCCTCTTGGAAACCTATCCTTAGTTTTCAGAAAGTCCTCCCATTTTTCCTCCCTGTGAAATCAGTATTCTTTCTTTATAGACACAGTTAGACAGTGGTCTCATATTTTAATTAGTGCATTAAAATAAGAGCAAGAAATAGAGGTTCATAGAGTACTATATTATACAAGTGGAAGCTTCATCACTTATGCTGAACACCCTCACAAATTCCATTTTTCCAATCTGGCTCTATACCCAGCGAGGTACACTGGAGATGTTGGCTGTTGATTCACTAAAAAACACCAATACAGGACAGGTTAGAACTTGAAAGCAAGAGACCTATAATTGACAAAGTTGCATGCCGCAAGAACTGGCGATGTTATGTACTTTCTGTATTACACTCAATCACACTGCACTTGACCAAAGACAAGCTACAACTTTCTAGGATGTCTGTCCCCTTAAAAAGAAAGACAAATGCATAGAAGCTTCTCAGCTACCACACATGGAGAATGTGGTATAGAGTTTTCAAATTTCCAGGAAAGGCTTTCACTTTAGACAGTCATATAGTCATATGACCCCAGAGTAATAAATGGTCACCAAAATTTAGATTTAGAATTTCTCTGGTGTGGTCATATATGTACAGGGAGCGTATAAAAGTCAAAGATCTCCTGCTCCTCCTTTTTTACCCTCTTTGCAATCAGGCTGCAATCAGATGCCTTGTATTACAACTATAATTCTCAACAAACATGATCTTTGCACTTTATTTTCTCCCACCAAATGAGCAAATGAGGAAACCCATGGGCAATTTGAGTTCTCCCCCAGGATGCTGATGAAGAGAGGTGGCTGGTCACAGCTGGAGAATAAAGCTCTGCTTTGTACTGGTCTGTATTAAACTGCTTCCATCAGAGGAGTAGACACACTGTTATTAAAGCTTATCTGTACAAAAGGATCTTAGCAACATCTCTATAGCTATGCATGCAATGCTTATGTAGTACAATGAGCAACTTGGCAACCGGGCCTTTCATTAATATAGTGAGTTTCGGTCAGATTGGTAAATTATAATGGCACTAGCAGTTGCATTGTCTGTTTCAATTCCTGGTATGATCCTGCTGGATCATCTACTTCCTAATGAGGTTACAAGCCTCAATGCAGCCTTAAAAGACTCCAGAATGTTGGTCAGCCATCCCAGCCATTGCACAAAGGTAAAATGCAGCAGGTCCTGACAACTGGAATCTTCCTGGCATACCAAACCATGCAGCAAAACACTCACTGGGCCAAGAGCTATAGGTTATATACCGCATATGTCAGAGAACTCTGATAAAAGAAAGTACCAAGGACTTTCCACGGGGAGTACTTGGTTTCTTAGAGTCTCACCAGTCCAGTGCAACAAGACTGGCATATGCAGCTGGTTGCCAGGACAATCCAGTGACGTTCACCTCACCAATCTCTGTTGGCTGAATACCTGCTTGCAGCTGGGGACGTAGATAGATAATCTTGGCATCGAGAACTGTATTAGTATTAACCACATTGCTTGCAATTGTTCAGTTAAATAAAACATTGCCAGTATGTTTTGATTCATGTTTATGTATAATATTGGTAAAATAGCCATTACTTTGTTGGTGTATGTCCATATATTTATGTGACATTAAGAGTACATTTTCTTACCTTTAAAAGCAAACTTATTTTCACTTCTTATGTAAAGGAAAAAGTTAATGAGTTCCTCTGTGCTTTGAAGAGTAGTATTTACTCAATTGTACTTTTCTGTTGGCTGCATATTAAACTGTGCAACAAAACTGAAATACTCTTGTGTGTTCACGCCATTTCAATGAACGTATTTTGTTGCCCATTACATCTGAAAAGTGCTTGCAAGTATCTAGTGTTGCCTTTTGGCCACACATCTGCCCTGAACTTTACACACAGTGATAAAGGTAAACTAGCAGCACTATAAATTTTTAAAAGCTACTATCTACAGCTGCTATCTACATATCCCATACATGCTGACAGCTAAAAACCAGCCCCTGTGCACTTTTTGGAATTGACCCTCTGTATTATGCATCCTTCTGATTTTCACTTTACTTCCTTTCCCCAGAAAATCCCTGACTCAAAGGCAGCTTATTTTCTAATAAACAGAAAGAACTATTACTTCCCTTGCTGCAAAAATCTAGCTCTCAAGGTGTTTTGTCCACGTACGTTCTACTCTTGAGCCAATGCAAAAGACCACACTTTTGAGGGTAGCAGTGTTCCTAAATGCCTTGTGCTCATGGGAATATGAACGGCAGATCCTTGTCCATCTCATCCTCATCCACCCTGAACCATCTCTCAAATTTACTCATCAAAAGAGAACCAGAGACTACTGGCCTCTATTTTACCAGGAAAAAGGCAGAATGTAGAATCTACTGTGACAACACTATTGACACCTAAGCTACAAGCCACAGTTATTGCCTCCTCTAGTTTCCCCAGAAAACTCTTGCCATGCAATAGTGGTAAACTCCACTCTTGCTGGACTCACATGGGCCAAAACCTGAATAACGCTCGAGGAGCAGATGTGCCTTCACATTTCCAACCATTTTAGTATAGCCTCAATGACATGTTTGGACTACACCACATCAGTCAAGTACAAATCAGTACGAAACAAAGAATGACGGCCTAATATAAATGCTTTAGTCTTTAAATACTAATTTTCTAAGGTCTTTTCAATTCTGCTAGCTTCCATTTCTGGATAGGAGAAACAGACTGCTCTGCTGCACATTCAGTATGTTCTCTGCTTACACAGAAAAGCAGCCTTCCTTCTTCCTTGTTCTTTTTTGAACTTACTTTATCATCAGCTGCATTCTTGTAGCTATTAGGGAAAGTAATTGACTCATTTTTGTTGAAGAGTATTTTGTAAGAAAAAGGTCTAATATTTCAATTTCTATCAGTTTGTCTTTTCCCATTTATCTTGGCAGAAGTAATTGATTTCTGTTGCTGCATACCATCACTTACACCCCAAGTAACTCTTTACTGACACTCAGGAGCAAAACAGCTGCCCCTTTTAGACGTTGTTCAGTGCTGGGTTTGCTGTCAGCGGTTGTTTGCAGAAGGAACTTTGGGCTTGTCATCTGGTAACCATGTTCAGAAAAATATTGGAACTGCTTCAGAATTTGCAGTAAAACAATGAAATCATATGGTAAGTGTGGATATTCCCTGAACATTAATCTCCTGTAGAGGCATCCTTACAAGGATTAAAAGGTATCAGATGCCTACCTGGTAATAAATTACTCCTATTTCTGTATCTCCAGAAATCTCTTCCGCAACAATTTTAATGTCAACACAGATTTAAGAAGCCTGTCTTTCTTACATTTGTAATCCCCAGGATATGCAGCCTACATGCTTTACACCTCTTGGTTTTTGGCATCACGAACAGGAAGGACAACAACAGTATTTCACAGTCAATTCCTCACTCAAAACTTCTGCTTTTTAGCAGGATTCATGCACCTCTCCTACCACTTCTTAAACTAGAGAAGCAATTTTATGTTTTTATGTCTATTGTTTTTTCTGCTCTGCTTCTCTGAATTACTGCTCACCTCTTCCCGGTACCTAATTCTTTGGCTGCAAAATCTGTTCTTTCATGTCACAGCCAAGTCCAGGCTGAGTTCACACAAGTCTGGAATTACTGTTGAAGGCTGTGTATACATACTGGGGAAAATTAACTCATACTTGATCTGTTTCTTGTTCTTTCCACTAAGCATTCTCTACTGGCTACTACAGTGTGATAAATGCCCAGTCCAAGGTGCAGCTCATACAAGGACTGGACTGCTGTACCAGCCATAACTCTTGCATTCCATGTGCCAAAGTAAGCAACTCACTTTCAAATGTGAGCTGTTTTTTAACAAAAGGTTATGTTTTTACATCAATTTCTTAGGCCACAGAAGGAGGAAAATACTTTAGGACAGGCCTTCCCCACTTTTTGTGTCTGTCTATCAAAGGTTCTTCTAAGATCACCTTGCAGAAATGCACTCTACAGGCAAGAATAATACTTTGAAGGCATAATATATAGTTGAACTGTAGAATACTGGCCAGACAAGCCTCAAATAGACTATTGTAATTTTAGTATTGATATGTTGCTAATATAAATTAACAAGGTTTGTTATAAAGAGATGTAAGCAATTCCTCCTCCCCAGCAGTTAAAATTGAATATAATGCTAAAAATACCTCCTTTTTATATTGCGGAAATTGATTCCATCATAATTCCA
>NW_009636282.1:38323-44636 GCF_000690535.1 Cariama cristata
TTATTATAACTAAGACACTCTGTGACATCAGAATACCCAATCACTAATCCCTCTTTGATACTCTATTTTACTGCTGCATGTGATTACAAAAAAGGGAGAGAGGAATGATTCTACAAATACGAGCATGTTCTGTGGACAGGATCTCAATGTACGTGCCGGTCCTAGATGCCCATGACCTATAGATGACCAAAATAGTCTGATCTTATACTTGTAGGTTTACTACAAGGAATCAATATGAACAACTAATTAAAGAAGTATATTGTCTTCTTTTTTAATATCAATATTGACAAGCAAAGTTCTGAAGCCTGAAGACAATCACAAAAATCACAGTTATAGTGTTTCCTTTCCTATCTTGTTTTCCTGTGCTATTTAATTTTTATAAATGCTACCTGTCAGTGCCACTCACATTATTGAAAACAATTTCATTTTTTAATTAATTTTTCTTCTTTGTAAAAAGCAAGAATAGGGGAAAATAAAGCAGTAATCTAGTTGTCTAACCTTCAGTTATGGATTGCATGCTGGAAGACGAGTCAGGGGACCAAGGATCCCATTCCCAGTTCTTCCATGTTGCTATGAGAAATCTGTACTTCATTGTCTCCATCTGCAAAAGGTGGAAAACCATATTTATGCACATTTTAATACACTTGCTGTGTAATAAACTTAATTTCCAGAAATATTATAAGCAATTAATTAAATTTCCTTTACTTTGCCTTTACACACCATTTCCATTTAATGTATTTAGTTCATCTGAGATTGAAATAAAAGATATTGTAAGAACACCAACTTCCTGCAAAACTTCTGGACCAATCATACATGAAATAACAAAGTATCCTGATTTCCAAGTTGACACCAGACATCCAGGTATGACTACTGATCAGCAAATTCAGTATTTTGAGAAAAGAGGAAAAGACATTTATCAAGATCTTAAAGTTTGTTTTATGCCACTGTAGTTTCAAGGAAAATATTTAAAATTGAACATAATCTGTGTCACATTTGCAAAAGTGGCCTCTTCAACAACTCCAAAAATTTTATTTGGGTGCCAATGTTATGCCAATGCAAAAGTTCACTCACCTAATATACAAACTTAAGCTTGTATCCTATGCACAAAAATAATGAGTTAAAAAATTATCATGTTTAAAATTATTACAGCAGTTTGTCCTTCTCCATTTTCTAGAGAGCTGAACCAAACAAAAGTAGGAACTGTACAGAGAGAGGAGTGGCAGACTTGCACTGGCTTCAATAACCTAGTTTAAAGATCATGTCTTTACAGCCATGACATTCTGCAAGTGGTATAGTCTTATAGGATAATTGAATTTATTTTGATACTGCTATGTATTTGGTTTACAATTGGTATTTCTATGAAAAAGTCAGTACACGGCTAAATAATAGTCAGAAAGTCACCCCCCAAATGTGTAATAATTATTATGAAAGAAAAATTATCATCACATTGCTGAATAGATTTGTAGTGCTTTTAGAACATGCGCTATTCTGATCTCACATCTTAAGGATATAGTAAAACTGAAAAAGGTGCACACAGCAATGACAGTAACTGATTACTTCCATATAAGAAATAATTGAATTGACTATGTCACTTTATTCTAGAAAAGAGACAACCAACATGGCAAAGGTCTACATAGGTCACATGGAAAAAATCAATAAAGAGCAAAGGCTTATTTTATCTTACAATATAGGTATTATTTGAATCAAATTAAACTAGCAGGTGCCAGGTTCAGAAACAAACAAGATTTATTTACACACCATGTGAAAACCTCTTTACCACAGGATTCTGTGGATGGTAATAGTTTACAGGGGTTCAAGAAGAATTCTAGAAAGGATTGGTCAATTTCATCAAGAAAAATACACTGACGGCTATTTTTCAATTTAGAAAAAAAAATCACAGCTGTCTGAGGAAGACTCTGGCTTACAGATTAGTGGATCATAGAAGAGTATTCAGGCCTGTTATGCTCTTTTGGACTGCTACTGTTGACTGCTCCAACAGACATGATGCTAGGATAGATGGACTTTCAGTCTGATACAGCATTACTAATCTTATTTTAAGCCAGTAACTAACCTCAGGTACAGCTTACAGAGAACAGGTTACATGAATTTAAGTCTTTGTGAGCACCTCCTGCTTCTCTTTTTAAAGGAAACAGCCTCATCATAACAAACATTCATGCTTTTTAAAAACAAGACTAATTTACTTTAAAATCAACTTAAGCTACTAAAATTCTGTGCTCCCACAAAATATAAGCAAAACCAACTATGAAACAAACACTGTGATGAGGCTATGGACTCCCTTCAAATACCAGCTTTTAGTAGTTTTCTGAGCTACTTATATGAGACAAGTAAGTTTCTCTTCACTTACCAGGAGAATTTTTGCTTCAATTTTAGCATTGTACACTTTGCTATATCACACAGTGAAATCAGACTGGGTTTGAATGACTTCACAGTGACACACTTGGTTTGAACAGCTACTTCTATGACTCCTAATACTTGTGAAACTGAATTGCTTCTAGTATGGTACAGCCAGAATCCCTAGAAGAAAACGGCAACACACACACACATGGCTTTGAACAGTGAGGCAAAATGAGTGTAGTTTTCCACTCAAAGCAAAGTAAAATTATTGTGCAGAATATGTCCATTTAGGTAAATATCAAAGATATAATCCAAAATGTTGAAAGACATTAATAAACCCAAAGTTTTGTATATAGTATAGTTTCTGAATATCTGTATTTAATATCTGAAGGGGTCTAAAAGCAAGGCATTTTACAAAGTCTGAAAAGTTGAACATGTTTTCTTCAAAGACTGATTTTTATATATATATATTTGTTTTTATGTGTAATTAAATGTCTCTAACTTCAAGTAAAAATGCAGGTAATTCTGCTTTTTCATTGGATCTGTGAATATCATCTACTTTTTTACAGTTCTTTTTGTCCTATAGGCAGCAGTTTGTATTTGGTACACACATCAGAAGTTAATTGTCAATGGCAATTTACTTTCATTTGAAATCAAGTCTTACCGTGACTGTTTTATATTATCAGAGGATTGATGGGAAGAGCCATTTTATTCACAAAAATGACTAAAATTTGTTTTTACAAAATAATGAATCATGCAAACCCATTATATAGCATTGAACTGCAAAATGCAGTCATTTAAAAAGCCTTAATACTGTGAACTCTGGCAGACAGACACTGCTTAATACTAGCTGTTTTCAAAATCAATTATATAACACCTTTAATGAGACGTAGGAAAATTGTACCAGGTAGCTTTTTCTAAAACAAAACCAAACCTTCTTTCACCCCAAAACTGACAGCTTCTGTCTTTCCCAGCCCTGATATAAGACAGAGATTGCTGATCCAGAAAGAGGCAACTTTCCAATTCAAATTTTATAGTTAGTGCAAAAAGGGAAGGTACCTATGGAAGGCACAAGCCTGTCTTCCCCCCACTTTCCCAGAACACTAGTTAACTAGTTACCGGATTACTTTTCAGAACAATATGAAGGGTAGCCAACACAGAGGGAGTAAGCTGCGGTCTTACTCTTCAATGCCAGATCCACACTGCCAAACTGTGTATAACAATGGAGGAGGAGAAAACTTGACACGATAAGGAGCAAAAGCTTAAGCTTCATCTTGATGAAAATTAGTATATAAATGCTGCTAAATACAGATACGTAAGCTTTTATCACCCTTTGAAGTCATAGCTATTAAAATGGCAACTAACATTCATGAGTTCTGAGATCTTCCCTTCTAGTTTCTAAAAAAACCCAACAAAAAGATCCCACACGTACAAAGACGTTCAGCCTAAGACTGGATCTTCCAAGAATCTAACAGACTATGACTTCAGATGTTAAAACAGTACTTCTAAAATCGTCATCTTCCATAAAGTA
Organism: Cariama cristata; assembly: GCF_000690535.1. Lineage (NCBI taxonomy): Eukaryota > Metazoa > Chordata > Aves > Cariamiformes > Cariamidae > Cariama > Cariama cristata. The sequence continues at coordinate 42,210 of NW_009636282.1, forward strand.
AGAGCTGCTAGATGGGCACCCTTTCTTTATATGCTGTCTCAAAAGATACCAAAAAAACTTCTCTATTTCCCTGAACACTGCAGCAAGCAGTTTATGAACTCAGTTTATCTGCAGAAAATGACCCAAGGGTTTTATCAGATCAAAAGCTGAACCTAAGCCAACAAATATTGAATACACTGCGTAAAAAGGGAAGGTTTATGTAATATGTGAGTTACTCCCGCTCAAAGTATTAATGAGGCCACCTTTAATACTGTGTGATGTTTTAGCACTATCCTTCCAGACAGACCAATTAAAAACTAAAAAAAAAAACCACCAAAAACCAGATCTAGAAAGCATGACTGGTGAAAAAACTGGGTAGCTTGTTATGGCTAGACCAAAGATTAAAGAGTGACCTTTAGTTACCAGATATGTGGAAATGCATGCAAGGCTGTAAAAAAGAGGATAATGAACTGTTCAACAGATCTATGAGCTTTACAACAAAACATAGTAGTCCATAGTAGTCCTGAACAGCAACCAGTGTGACTTAGACTGGTGTCTAGGAAACCATTTCTAGCCTTACCACATCACTGGAGATTTTAGGCAATATAACCAAACATTTATTAAGAATGGATGAAGTATGGGTTATCTTGTTCTGTATCAGGAGGAACAACAAGATGGAACTCCTTCCAACTCCTATGAAATCATGTGAAATGTAAACCACCAAGAAGAGCAGAAGAGATTAAATAATTTCATTCTACTATATTCCAAAACTTGAGATACATCTGCATTAAGTAGAAAGATGTATATAAATGTATTCTGTCATGAGGTAACAGATATACACATTTTTAAACTATTGCCAACACAAAGCAGTACAGCAACTTGATTTATTATATGCAGATTCTTCTGCATTGTTGCTAAACAGTACACTGGTCCAAAGTTACTAAAATACTTAAAAAACTATACATTATGTAAACAAAACTTAAATAAGACAGCATAGTTCTTTGTACACATAGTTTAGTACAGATTGTTAGGAATTCATGAACATGTACAGTTCTATACCATAGACTGCATTTTTACAATGCATAAATATTTTTTTTGTACAGAAACAAACCAAAAATAAATTTGACAAATAAAAAGGAGATATATACTGTCATAAACACACTGGCAAACAGTCCATACTCTAAGATGGAACATGTGCAAAAGGCTAGATTTCTCCAAGCTAAAATGTTTAATGAACTCATTGGTCATTTCTGACCTTTTTACTGAAGAACTCTCTGGAAACTTCTTTCTGACAAACTTCTGACAAACTCATCCTCCAAAGCCCCACAAGTAAACAGGAAAGAACCATAATGTTAAGTAATTTTGAATAAATCAACTATTTCAAACAATGTAAGAAATTATTCAATAGTTACAACTTCCAAAGTCAGAAGAATGCCCCAACATTTCAAAGTGGCTCATTTGCGGTAAATTCAGGATACAACTTCGTCAGGTTTATCAAGGCAAGATGACTGAGATGCAGGGAAGACAGTGGTAGGATTTCTGCTTGTGGACACAACAACAGGAGACAGTGATGAAGACAGGGAAGAAACTTTTGATGCTGGAGTATTTATAGCATTCAAAATAGCTCCCTCTGGACTGACCAACAGTTTTTTGATACAAGTGTCTAAGTGAAACACTGAAGTGTTGCTTGGTGAATGAGAGTTTGGAGGCTGAATGCCAGAAACCACAGATGTAGCTACAACATTAACAGGTGATTTTATCACTGAAGACACAGACAGGGTTGCTGCAGACAGTGGAGTACATGAGCTAGCTGGAGTACTGAGTATCTGGGATGTTGTATGTACGATGGGTAAAGCATCTGCAGACCCAAAAGAGTTCACGATTTTTGTAGAGCTTTTCAAAGGATGTTTTGATATTTGCCAACTTAATGAATTACTTGGTGCTAGCATGATTTTTGAGGTTATTGGATTTAAAATTGGTACCCCTTGAGCCTCTTGACCATGGTTAATAGTTAAAGGAGGAGTCTGTTTTGTATTACAAGAAAGAAGAAGAACATGGCTGCCAGCTCCAAGGCCTTGCGGTGGAACAACAAAACGAGTACCATTAATCATTATCTGAGTTCCAGGTGCCAAAGGCATACAGGTGTTAATAACTATTTTCTGTCGCATGCAAGGTTCATTCAACTGACCTCCTGCTTTGCTTACTACAGTTGGCGAAGCTGCAGACATTTGAACAGGAGAAGCACAAGTGTAAGCATGACTTTGTTTCTCTGTACTGGGAGGTACCTGCTGGCATGGTAGGGAAGAAAAACCAGGAAAACTAATGACTTCATCTGTACTTGGTGATGGACGGGGCAACACAGTCTGAGGTTTGTGAATACTTGCATTACTTGACATAGCAGCTGAAACTCCTGATGACTGAAACTGACACAGTGTAAGAGACGGGCTG
>NW_009636282.1:44667-58493 GCF_000690535.1 Cariama cristata
GGAGGAGCTGGAACTGCTGCCAACTGAGGAACTGTATGTAACACTTTGTGGGGGTTGGCTGTAGATCCAGGCAAGCTAATGACTGGAAACTGCAAAGCAGATGCTAACTTTTGAGGACATACTGTTGGTTGTGTTGTTGAAATCAGCACAGATGAAGCAAGATGTCCTGTTTTCACAGTTGATATACCCACCGTATTTCCAATATTTGATGTACACAGTCGATTACGTAGAACTGGCCTTATTCTTGAGGGATCATTTCCACCAGTCAAGACAGTGGGCCGTGTCCCAGAAGAAGTCCCACTCGATGTTACTGAAACAGATTCTACACATGCATTTGCTGTTGTTACTGTAAAGGTATTTTCAGTTTTTGTTGCAACACACACAGATTCATTAACTGATACAGAACTTTGACTCACAAAACTCGGAACAGGAATCAAAGTACTACTACTTGTCAAAGATAGAGCCAAGCCCATGCTCTTTTTGTCTTCTCCTTTAGAAATGGCAGAGTGTAATATATTAACTGCTGGAGCCTGTTGTGCATTGCCTTTAGTATTTACAATGGTTTGCCCTATATTTAGTCCTATTTTCACATCTTTTACTTGAGCAATAGTTGGTGATGAATTTATCTTTATTGGTGCTGCTACTGTAGATGGGATCAGAACCAACTGTGGTTGCTCTGTGGCACTAACAAAGGTTTTGCTTAGGGAAGAAGGAAGGTTATGTTTCAATGACTCTGCAACTAGACTGGTGGTTGATGGGCCATTGGCAAGTTGTGTGTTAATGAAAACCAGCTTCTGAGCATTAACACCAGTGGATGCTGGAGAGGGTAAAATACTGACTCCTGATGCCCCACAGGGTGATAAAATAGGTGGTTTTGTGACTAATGTAAGTTTCTGGACTGGAGTACCACTGATTAAATCTCCATTTGTTGCTGAATTAGACTCAGATTGTGTAACAGGATTTGTCCTAGTTTTAGCATCACCTTGTTGCTCCACAGAATAATCTGGAGTTATGACAGTGTTATTTTGTCCAATGCTAGTCACACTAACAGGACTGTTTGGAGTTGCTGACATCAAATTACTAGCTAATGAAATGGAGGATAAAGAAGGAGAGGACACACAGCAGGAGTTCTCTATTACTTGACCCAAAGTACCCCCAACAGCAGGCTGCTGTAATATCAATTTGGTATTTTTCTCCATTGCCTGGCTAAAATCAGCTGGGAAAGCTGGAATGTTAACAGAAGAAGCTGTTGAGGAGGCAAATCCAGAAAGAGACAATTGTCCCATATGTGGGAGACCAGATGCGGCTGTTGCTACAGATGAAAAAGTAGAGCATGATAATGCTGTGGTTTTGGGCACAAGAAAGGCCTGAAGTTGAGGTGCGTAAGTGAAAACTGAACTAGAAAATAAACTACTAGGTGAAATCTGGTCTGGGTTTGTTCTCACTTTAACAATTCCTGTGTTTCCACCTCGTGTTGTGACGAGAATAGATTGTGATTCTCTTACACACACAGTCTTCAGCTCTTGTCTAGTTTCAAAGGAGTCAGTTGTCTGCTGTGATGCAAGACTATGACAGGCAGACACCGTGTTTGTAGACCCACTTAATGCTGTTGCTGATATCAAAGGCTGGCTAGCTGTGGAAGGAGTAGGTGAAGTCAAAGACACAGGCAGTGCGGCAGTTGAAACCGTAGTCTTGATTTTATCAGTTTCAGTTTGGCTCACCTTAACTGTTGATGATAAGAAGTTATCTGCTGAAGTTACAGCAGGCAATTGTTGTGTAGTGTTCATGGGACCAGTCACTTGTGACAAGTGGACAATATTCTTGTTAAAAATTGTACTAGGTGACTGAGTGGTAGAGTTTGCAGGGCCTGTTAGCAGAACAGGTGTTAAAGAAACACTGACATTTGATATTTCTGGTAAAGTTGTATAGTGCAGCTCAGATGATTTTTGTTGTAATGACTGAATGTCCTTGGACACAATTTTTCCTTCCTTCTGCTGAATAAGAAAATTCTTAGGTAAAATAAGAACTTGTTGCATGACTTTTTCTCTAGTTTTAGCGTCAACCACAGGTTGCATTTGAATTTTCACAGAGCTGTTGTGAAGATCTATTGGTACATAGTGGCCATTTGGCATTTTGTATACCATTTGAAAAGGAGTCTTTGAACTGATCTGGTATGGCAACTCTGGTTTTATCACTGATGATTCCAAAGGTGATAAAACTGGCTTTTCAGAAGTAGATACATTTATGCCTAGGGGTGGTGACAGCTGATTTGTTAAGGTCACTTTGTTCCCAGTATTCTTGGCAAGCAAGGCCTGGATGGGTTTGGTCCCTTTCAGACAGTTTGATACTGAAGTTGCAGGATCTGTCAAGGAAAACGATTCTAGAGTTGACTCTTCAAATTGCTTCAGCTCAGTCAAACAACTATCTGGCTGCAGGCTGCCTTCTGAACTCTGGACCACAGCCTCATTAGTGCTCAGCTTAGCCTTCTTCCTTGGTGAAAGCTCATTAGCACTTTGATCCAGACAACTATTTTGCTTGGACTGTCGTTTAACACATTTGGGCAGTGTCTTCTGTATTTCTTTAGAAGTTTCTTTTTTCAGAATTCTGTTTTTTCCTGCAGGTAAATTCATCTCTAATAGTTTCAGTTCATCTGCAAGGATATTAAAACAGAAACTGTGTTTTACACATTTGCAACTAACACCTCTATATAACAATTTTACAGTGTCTAGCTAAAGGCAAAATGCTAGTTTGGCACGTGCGTAAAGAGAATCTTTGCTTCTTCAAGGGCATCTGGTCAAGGGCATTTTTCAATACAAAAAGGGGGTAATAAGGAAAGGAAGAAGTCATAAACAAGAACATACAGGGACACAAACCTGACCAGCATGGGAGACAGTGAGGAAACCCAAACCTGGTCATTCACACTCATTGATGAAGGCATGTGAGAGTGTGAGAATGTTTATTCTAGCAAGGTTATCTTGAGGGAAAAAGGGAGAAGCCAGAAAAAAAATACACAGCCACACAGATCTAACAAAACAAATGTTAAGACAATGACAAGAAACAACCTCACCAAGCCCACCAACTGATGGGCTATCAAGAAACTGCAGGTGCCCCTTCCAGGAAAATCAACTGGACTTTGCAACTGGTATGACTGTAAACCAGGGGAGATCCTGGACACTGGGCTGGGAGGAGTGAGGGAATCAGCAGAGCTATAAAAGCCCATTGAAGGGATGTGCAGAGGAAGGGAGGACAGAGTAAGAGGTTGCAGCCTGTGTGGCTGGTGCCAGCTGCTGGGGGGCGATTACCTGTATCTTCCCCCAATCCAGTGTGCATGGGGGCAGAGTGTGTGTATTCACTGGCAAACTTCAAGCCAGACTAGCCTGTGAGCAGGGGACCCTGGGGTCTGGGCTGGTGTATCAGGTGGACTAGTGAGTGTGGAGTGCCTGTGGGATGAAGGTGTGAGTGTCACGTTTCATACTAAGCATCAAGCTGGACCAGCCAGTGAGCATAGGATGCATGAAGTGGGTAAGAGGGCCCAGGATGCAGGCGGGGGGGGCGGGTGGACAGGAGGGGCCATGCATTGAGGTTTTGGCAAGGTTTTCGCAGTGTGGGGCCGCACGAGGGCCTCTGTGAGGACAGGCCAGGTGCTGCCCTGTGCCAGACACAGGTAGCTCCAAAACAGATCCACTGCAGCACATGGCTGAACCCATCAGCCAAGCTGGTGGTACCTCACAGAAAATGCTGCACAGAAGAGTGTGACATAGAGGAGTGAGGAAAAAATGTTGGAGAAACAACCCTGTAGACACCAAGGTCAGTGAAGAAGGAGGGGAAAGAGGTACTCCAGGCACTGGAATGGATTCCCCTGCAGCCCATGAAGACCATGGTGAAGGAGGCTGAGCCCCTCCCATGGAGGACCATGCTGGAGCAGGTAACTACACTGCAGCCTGTTGAGGACCTCATTTCACAGAAGGTGAACATGCCCTGAAGGAAGCTGCAGCCCATGGAGAGCCCACACTGGACCAGGGTCCTGACAAGAACTGTGGCTTATGGAGGACCCACACTGGAGCAGTCTTATTTTGAAGGACTCTAGCCTGTGGAAAGGACCCATGCTGGAGCAGTTCGTGAAGGACTGTATCCCATGGGAGGGACCCCACGCTGGACCAAAGCAAAAGTATGAGGAAGGAGCAGCAGAGACGAAGTATTATGAACTGACCTCAACCTCCAATCACCATTCCCTCTGTGCCACTTGACAGGGGAGGAGGTAGAAGAGAAATGAAGTTGAGCTTGGGAAGAAGGTGGAGATGGGGCAAGGAGGGAAGGTGTTACAGTTTTTGTTTTTCCTCACCATCCTACTCTGTTTTTAATTGGCAATAAATCAAAATAATTTTCCCCAAGTGAGCCTGTTTTGCCTGGTAAATGGTGAGTGATCTCCCTGTCTCTATCTCGACCCATGAGCTTCCGCACTTTCTTTTCTCTCCCTGTCGTGTTAAGGAAGAGGAGTGACAGGGTGGCTGGGTGGGCATCTGGCAGCCAGCCAAGGTCAACTCACCATAAAACTAAATTCCAAGCAGGCCTACTATGTTATCACAGAAATACTTCAGCACAAAAATGGTAAAAACTTGCGTTAATCAGAATTTTCATCTTGGTCACGTCTGCCCTCTTTTAGTCTATCACTGTTAAGACATGCATCACAAGCTACTTCAATATTATCACAGCAGTAGTTTAGGTAACAAGCAGGACACAAGCTTATATGGAAAAATTAAGCTCCAGAATCAACTTGATTCAGCTCCTGAATCAAGTTCAAGCTATCAAATTCCAGTAAATGCTTACCATTGTCTGAGTGATCTTTTTCAGGAATTTCCACATGTTCTGCAAACTCTGAAGATCTACCGCATAATACTGCAAAAGAATCTTTGCCAGAATCAACTTCACTTTCATCATTACTCCATGATTCTCTGGTAAATTCATCATGGTCTGGATGTCTTTTAAAGTGATCATAGTCCTTCTTCAATCTAGACCTTGAAAATAACAAAATTACTAAAGAACCACACTGTTTTTAACATTTTTTTAATTTGTATTTGTTGCCACACAGAAAGTTGGTATAGAATTAATTGTCTGTGCCCTTCAAAAGACTTCCGGGTAGCTCTGTCTGCAAGTGTCTAAAACCCGGAAAACGTGAATTAACAGTAACGTCCCTACCCTCACCAAAACTGAATTCTACATCATTAAGTCCTCTAACAATAGGCAAAAAGACTGAGTCAAATATGACCATCACTGTTTTACTGCATCCATCTTCTGTTTTTTGTTTCATCTTCCATTTTGATAAATGTACCTGTATGGACTTGAGTATTAACTGTAACAAGTCTACTCTTTCCTGTGAAGGCAACCCCAACTACAGAATTAAGTAAATCTTGTTTTTCTTAAATGCATCGTGCTTTTGGCTCATCTATGAGACTGTAATGTAACTATAATGTAACGTTCTCCTTTCTTATCTCTGGGCCATTAGAACAGCTGCCACCATCATTTCCATAGGCTCACTCTCCGCTAAAGAATCTGCATATGATGGAAATACATAGCTGTTTTACTCATTTGAACATTGTTCAGAAACACATCCATTTACATAACTCCTAAACTGCTACATATTTGCCTTGTCCCTTCTTCTAAGATATTGTTTAGATGAGATCTAAGGCGTATTTTAGTGTACAAATACCGTGAACTACAGGATTCAGTTGCTGGTAACCAACACAATATCCAGGAGGATTATTCAGCAAACAGATTACAGCATTTAGCACCTTGTGCAGAATAGAATGTAGACTCTATTCTGGATCTAACCCTTATGACAGTAAGAAAAAGATCGTAAATTTATCCATTCTTAGGCATTAAAATAACAGTTGTTTGCACTGGGTGCAGCAATATCCAGCTGCTCTCTAAGGGATGGAGAGGGAGGAGCCAAGCATAATGTCACAGCTGGCAGAGCATGAGCATCACCAGCCAGGACGCCATCCCACCATCCCCGAATGAGGGAGCAGGGCAGGCCTAGGGGTGGTAACTGGGTTCAACCAAAAGCCTAGGGCAACAGGCAAGCTCCTGGTGCTGAGGCAGGTTTGAGGTCAAGCTGAGAAGTCACTCCACAGGTTCAGATCAGAACCAGGTCCAGTGACGGCTGCCAGGGTCAGGACCCAGTCAAGTGACTTCTGGGCAGGTCCACAGTGATGATGCAGGTCCAAGGTTAGTCTGAGGGTCAGTCCACATCAGCGGGACCCATGGCCAGGCAGGGTAACTGCTGTAGTTAAGCTGGAAACTGGCATTCCTACGGCAGAGACTGAAGGCTGCAGAATGACCTGAAATGGGGATCCTGTACCCATGGGCAGGTGATGTGGATGGAGGCTCAGGTGAGGCTGGTCAGGGTCAGTAAGACCTAGTAGTTTACTCACAACTTTGACACTCTCACTGAGAGAGGACAACCTTGAAGTCTATATGAAGGTGTGGTGTGGACGATACTTCAGCTCTCTGATTAGGATTCTGAGCTTGAAGTCTAGGTGTGCAAGAGCCACAGGAGGACACTGGGAATCTCTAGGAGGACATTAGGGAACCACTACTGTACTAAAGCTTCTGGAAAGGAATTTCCTTTTTTCTTTTGATGAACTTTGGCTGTGGCACCAGTGAACAAATGTGATCAGTGGGCAAAAGTAACCTTTCCTTTTAAGCCTTGCAGCGATTCAAATATGATTCAACATTATACCCTGTCATAATTTCGAAAAGACCAGAGGATCTTTCAGAAAGGGGGAAAAAACTTATTTTGATCATAAAGAGTGCTCCTACTAATTAAAGACAACAAAAAAGCAAGGAAGGAAAACTCCAGACTCTTATTCCATACTGAAGTCTTGCACAGAAGGAAGGAGCTCTGCCCAGCCCTTGACAACCTAGGAGGCCAACACTGTCATTCAATTAGTAGATGTTAGTAGTTAGCTGAGACACCCTATAGACACTGCAACTGTAGCTAGACTTGTGGTGGTGCTGCCGTCTACATCAGCATAAGCAATCTTTACTCTATTGCTTTTCCTTTCACATGACACCTTTCTTCACCACTGTCATTGGTGCTACACAGCTGCCTAGCAGCTGCATAATGAACCAGACTAAGACATTGATCTAGCCTCCCCCACCCCATCTCTCTTTCCTCCCCACGATTTGTAAAGACTGTTTTTCAGCTGGAGGGAGCTGTTCCCTGGTATACTATGTGTCTGTCCAAACAGTTATGTCATAGAAATACCTAGGCTAGCATTGCTGAATAAACTAGGGTTACAGCCTAAAGCATACATCTTGAGAAATATGAGTTAAGTTAATCTCAGAAATTATCCTCCACTCTAAGTGCATGCTTCTCTAGCTACCAGCACATGTACATGCAAGATCTCAGCCACCCTGTTCCAGACTAAAATTTACTCATATTAGGTACACCTCATATACAGTACTTCTACACACTTTACACAGAATTCTACTTCTGTATTCTATAACCACATTTAAGAAACAAGAACTAATACTGGGCACCAAACCATTCCACAGCAGAATTTACATAAAGGATAAAACTGGAAACCCCATATACTGGAAAGTGAAATCCTTTCTAATAGTATTACTATCTGCCACATTTCCAAAAGGAGTCTGAACTACTACAGACAGGAAGAAATGAACAGACAAGGAAAATGAACAGAAACTTGAATAGAAAGGAGTAGAAAAAAGCAAAATTTGTGCTTTGGTCCATTATTTAAATGTTCAACAACATACTAAATTTCCAAATAAGGATTTTAATTCATGCATAATATCCATAAAAGGAGCTACTAAGGAACCAACTCTTAGTAATTCTATCTGTTTACTGTCTTTGGTGCTATGTTGTTGAGTTTTTTTACACATAATACCTTTTACACTGTTCAGAATTAGTTCTGCATCATGTAACTCTAAGTTGCATCCTTCACACTCAACATTTAAGCAGCTGCCTAACTTTATCTATCATTTGACACAGAGTTCAAGCTTCTAATCATTACTTGCTTTTCAAATGTCTATGTGGCAAAATTTAGGTATGATTATAGCAACAGCTGTATGGCTAACAGACAACAACGGCACCAGGCTTCAAGACAAAATCACGATACCAAGTCAATATCCTTTCTCTCCAGGGTTTATAATTTGCATAGCATCTTCAGTGCTACTAATACCTGGCCTTACTAGATTTAAATCAGTCACTGCTTCACTGGTATTTCTCTGACACTCCTTATTCCAGATGCATTTCAAATTTACAGGGTTACAAAGACCTCAAAACAATGTTTTAAGAATTACTTTGTGGAGAATTCATTAACAATCAATTTAGGTAGCTTTAGACAGTAAGTACTCTGACAAAGCATTCTAAGAAGCCCTGGTTTAGTTTTCTAGATGCGGGTTTTCAGCACCTCTTAACCAAATAAACATCAATACAAATCCTAGCTGGATTGTGATACAAGTATCAATAGGCACACTTACAGATTCTAGAGCATTTAGAGGAAAAAAAATACTAGAGGGTTAAACTCAATTTTATTTAGAGACAGGAACATAAAATAATTTTTCCAACTGAAGCACTGCCAGTGCTTCACTCCTGTCTCTAGAGTATTTTCATTTAATTTATTTGAGAAGCCAACTTATTGATTAGTTTTTAAAAGGTGAAATTTGTTCTGTTTTCCATCCCACGCACTATTGTTAAAAAAAGAGTGGCTAATTACCTGTTTCTTTGAAATGCTTTCATTAACTTTGGTTCCCATGGTAAGAGTTCATTAAGCAGTCGTATCAACGTACCATGCAATTCCTTTACTGCTTGCTTCCGGTGGTACCATCTTCCCTGCAAACATAAATAGCATTTATTTATAATTTCATTAGACCTGAATCTTGTTATATTGTATTAGTACTGCAGTAATCCTGGTACACTAATACAACATATGAGGAAAATAACTAGAAGAAAACATTAGTAAGTTTCACTCTTAATGTATGTAAGACATTAATACTTCTACTTTTTTTTATACAACAGAGAGATTAATGTCCTAGTTAAAAAAGGAATACTGCAAGGATGTTCACTTTTTACAGGTCAAACTTAAAGCTGAAGCAGAATCCTACAAACACACCATGTGTTTAAAATTACTTAAATGAGTAACTAACATAGGTAGTAATCCATTCAGGTCAGGGAAACCAACCATGTATGTATACTTTTAATTGTTAGAGATAAAGTTTCTACAGAAAATCTTACCATAATCTCATCTAACGTAAGTGATATAATTCATATTATTATATTTGTAAAAACAATTTACAATTTTCAGGGATAAAAACTACACAGTATTTGCATTATATTTTTCTATTTTATTCGAAGTTCTAGACAGAGTTTTTTTGAAAGAAAAGTTTTGCAAATTGGTCATTTATGAAGTAACAGACTATACAGCAGAGGCTAGTTTTCAAACATAAAAGCTTAAGCTACTAACTCAAATATATAATTAAAAATGGTTTTCTTTTCCAAACTGATGAATATGATCTTATGATCTTCCATGAAGAATTCATGTTTTAATAAATCTGGAAAGGCTGAATAAGGATAAAAGACATTGGGAAATGACAATAAGTATCTATATACATACATACAGCATAACCATGGTGGCCATAATGCCGCAGAACACATCTCTTAAAACTCTTATATACCCCTCATAAGTATTTCTCCCCAAAACTTTATTCTTTAGTTTATTACATAAAAGACTGAACAATGCATATATATGTAACAGCTACAAAAACAGATATGGTATACTGTAGTGCTTCTGCCACTGTACTAATACTGTGCATTTTACGTAAGTGAGGATTTTATCTCTTGACTTGTCAGAGAGGATGTAAGACAGTAAAGAGACTATGGTTCTGATACCAAAGGGTTAAAGAATTCAGCTAAATTAATAGAAAAGCAGGCAGATTGTTTAGCCTGGCATCTCAAGGTTGGGAAGCATCAAGAAAAAGAACAAACGATAGAAGAAGGGACACTGTTATCTAAGTCAGTAGGCAAGAATGTGGAGAGAGGCCTCCGAGAGAGGGAGTCCTAGACATGAAGGGAGCCAAGCTGATAACAGGTTACAACCCACAGACATCAACAATAAAGTAGCTGAAAGCAGGACAGAGGTAATTGTGGTAGTGGGAGATCGCGACCTCCAACTCAAATGGCCCCCCCGAAAGAGGGCAAAACCCCACTTGGGGAGCATGCGTAGTTAATAGAGAGGCTTCATTAGTGCTTACTGAGGATGTGTACTAATTTACATTAGAAGCGAGAAACTTACAACCAATCTTAAGTGTGAATAACAATGAATATGTAGTGAACTATGAATATGTAAATGTTTCATGGTATATAATATGTATCTTTATTTTACTCGGTGTGCAAGTTTGGAGGAACGATCCCCCTTGCACCCGGCGCCGTAGTAAACATGCCTGCTTTATAACTCTCCGTGAGTTGTAGAGTTTGTTTCCGCACGTCAGTTCTGCAAGAAAAAGCAGCAAGACTTGGGAGTTTATTTATTTCATATACATATTTAGCTTTTGATAGAGCTCATATCCTTCACAGCTTCCTGTGGTCCAGCACACCAAGAAATGTAGGGCAGGAAAAGCTGGATAAAGCTTGACATGGCTGCCCTTCAGCAGTCTACAATAATGATTTTTCTATGCACTTTGGAATAATTCCTTTCTACACATTTCAGCAGATCTCTCCAAGGTACAGCAAGGTCAGTCAGGCTCAATGCTTGTTTGAAGACCAGGTATCTATTTTTTATGGATAATCATTTACATGTCACATGACAAAACAAATAGCTACTCCTTCATTCTTCAATCAAAACTACAAAAGAGAGATTTTTAAGTACGAAATTATGCTTCATTACCACATAATGGTTAGTGCTGAGCACACAGACACACCAGTAAACTGTATTCTAATTTCCTTCATTTCTGGCCAGTCATATTTGCATATGTAATGCGCTACAGCATAAAACCTGCCACTGAGCACTGCAACAAAAAACAGCCCTTGTGTATATTGTAGCCTACCCAGGCATTTGGTATCACCTCTTAATGTTAGCAGCCAACAGAATTAATGCTAATATACGAAAGAATATTATGTGCACAGATTTATCTTTCTTGGAATATACACAAAATATTTCACAGATGGTTTTAAAAGGATGAATTTATATACTACACAGTATTAGTGGACTGTATCAAAACAAAAGTCAAAATGGCAAAAATAAACAATGCCACAACTATCAGGATACAGAAACGCTGCACATGCATTTGATATAGAAAAGAATGGGACGTGTGAAAATGTAGTATTGAAAAGATATGAAAAATTACTACAGAGTAAAACCAACAAGAAATTATCAATTTCTAAGACTCATTTATCTTTAAATAAGGCTAAGATCCTAGCTTAAGTAGAAAAAAAAAGTATTTATGAGCCAGATAAATACAGATGACCACTGAGTAAACTTTGAAGTGATAACTGTATCATACATTGAATAGCCAGACACAAGTAGAAGGTTTAGTCAAGAGCAGACGTCAAGACTTTACTGCCTTCATTAAAACTTCAAAGAACAACAAATACAAGTCACTTTCCTCCTTGCTTACAAAAATGAACAAAAAACCCCCAATCCGCTGCCCCCCAAATTCTAGAGCTACTTTTCAACAAAATAGTGTCCTCTGGATATAATCTCTGGAAAATGCCACATTTGCTTCCAAATAATTTTAATGCAGATATTACAGCAACACAATTTTAAGAAATGTAAATTAATTATTTCCCTGTATCCCAATTACTTATTTTTCTTACTGGGGTTTAGGAGTTGGCAATAAACCTGTTACTGGAAACATACAGAAATTTAAGCCATGAGAAGAATTTTATTTCCTCACAAATAGTCAGGACACAAAACAAATATGGACCAAAAAATACTGAAAAAAAATATTCTTATCTTTTAAATTATTGTGGTTTAGCTGGTTTTCTGTGCAAACACAGAAGATTTCTGCAAAGCCCAGATGTTACACAAATGATCTGCTGTTATTCCTCAAATATTAAAATAGTAAAAAGGAAGGAACACAAAAAAAAGTCTATAACCTTAAGACACATCGTTACAAAAATCTAGCATTATCTTTCCTATGCAATTTCATTCTCTAACACAGCCTCGTGTTTTTTCCAGGAAAAAAAAAGTATGCAAATCAATAACTGATAAAGCTATGACTTAACTCTCTACCTCAGCATTACATAGCTGCCTATGAATTTCTACAGATAATAAACTCGCTTTTACAAATGTCTGTGTTGCAAACTCTTCTCAGTAATACCAAATAATAAAATGCAGGAGAATAGCTACAAACTGAAGCTTAGGAGGTTCATGCTGGACCTTAGAAGGTGTATTTTCATCAGAAACATACAGCATAAGAACAGGTTGTGCAGAGAAACACTTGAACATTTGAGTTCTTTCTTGTTTTCAGAACTTGGCTAGTCAGGTCATGCATGACTTAATGCAGCACTGACAATAATCCTGCTTCAAGGTGGGAAGACCTTCAAATGTCCCTTTCAGCCACTGACTGCAGGGTTCCTTATGACGAAAGATAAAAGGCTCAGACTATGACCTGATGTGTTACGGGATTAACAAATAAATGGAATGCAACATCTAATGGCATAGAAGGAACTGACCACTGCAGAGAAGCCATCACTGTTCCACTCAAAGTAATCAAAATACAGCTGTTCAGGAAATTCCACGAGGAGGGGTTTAGTGGAACAGCAGGGTTAGTACAAAGGAATAGCTATTATAGCCCCATAGTTCACTCCTCTAATCAACAAGGGATGTGTAGAAATAGAGCTCTGGATGCACTGCCTTCTGGTGTTTATGAAATCCAGCATGATTTTATTAGTAGACATGAACCAAAATTATCCAACTACATCAACACAAGACAGTATTTTATAGGACAAAAACAGTCTTTCTCTGTCACTGAAGAGCTTGCTCATAATACATGTGTGAAGAAACTGTTCCCTTTCAATTTACTTGATCTAATTCTAAGTTTGATAAGAGCCTGCATTCCTAACTGATTATTTAAATAGAAATATCCAGTACCTAATTTGGGTGTGTACTGAATTATGTTCTTACATGGTCTGTAGTTCACATTACCAGTATCACTGCTTCTACACTTTGGATCTCACTTCTAGAGTCATAGAATCATTTAGGTTGGAAAAGACGCTTAAGATCATCGAGTCCAAACATTAACATGACACTGCCAAGCCCACCACTAAACCATGTCCCTAAGTGCCTCATCTACACATCTTTTAAATACCTCCAGGGATGCTCATTCAACCACTTCCCTGGGTAGCCTGTTCCAATGCTTGACAACCCTTTCTGTGAAGAAGTTTTTCCTAATATCCAGTCTAAGCCTCCTGTCACCATTTAGGGCTGGGCCCGCACTTAAAAGGGGCGGCAGACGCTCTCTGTTAATCCCTCCCTCCCCACGGGAGGGGAAGGGACGGAGAAAAGGGAAAGACTGACTGATTGGAAATTAAGATTACATTAATCATACAATAATAATGAAAAATAGTGCAATGATATTAATACTAATACTACTAATAATAGAAATAAAAAGAAAAGTATACAAAACCAATACTGAGTTTCCTGATGATGGTCAGGGAATCACAGCCCAAAGGGGCTCATACCACTGCCAGGGCAAGGCGGGCACCTGGACGTCCCAGATTGGATTCTGCAGCCGACAGGAATCGGACTCAGGAATGCACGGATCAGGGTTGGAGAGAGGATAGCGAGCAGGGTCCCACAGGGATG